>NC_066882.1:895326-1151677 GCF_022985175.1 Labeo rohita | reverse complement strand
ACACTCACATTCTCACATACACAAACTCACAATCATGTTTGTGATCATCATTTCAGACGTCCAGCTCAGAGATCAGGTGCACCTGAAATACAGTTCAGACAAATACAATCACTCCATTCTGTCATTTTCTGAAGGAAGAAACATCATTTTCAAAATGACCAGACTCAAACTCACCGTATATGCTGAGAATCTTGTGAATGTTCAGGTGACGGATGCATCTTTAAGTATCTTTCTGATTGTCAGGATCCTCCTCTTTATCTGACATTTACAAAAAAACAAAAACAAAAAAACCTTCTTCACGGAACAGTCATGGGGCTGATTCCATAAAAGGACAAGTTTTTGTTCATTTGGCAACCTGCTTTGGCAATCATCAGAAGAATTGAAAAAGGAAATTCATTTCAACATTGCTTTTATCTGATTGTGACAAACCCCTCAAGAAAAACATTAAAGAGCTAGTTCACCCAAAGATTTTTTTTTTTCTTTCATCATGCTGTTCTAAACTTATATGAGTGTCATGCTTGCAGTATCCTGCTGTTGGCTTGCTGTTAATTCTGTTGAACAGAAGGTACGAAGCAAACTTTGTGCTTAACAACAATGTTAATACTGATATGCACTCATTACTATAGTAAAAGTAGGAATTCACATGGCTTTTTATTTCAAGTGAATACAAAATAAAGACCCTCAGTCTCATATCACAGTATGCGCACCACCTGATCGTCTCACGTTTGCACTAATCATTTGTTCCATAAGGTGGCAACAGTGGCCCTGGTTGTGCTTTCACAGTAGAAAACAAAACTTTAAGCCTTCTACACGCTGAACGATTTTAGCAATCATATAAGATCATTGCTGGTCACCCTGTGTGACATGGATCTAATAAAGTTGGGAATGACATGCACGTAAACTGTATGATGTTGATGACACCTATTGACTCGTAGACTACGATAAATAGGGCAGCGCGTGCATCTGCTCACTCGTTCTGTTCTTCGGAGCCGAATGCAGCGTCTCTGTGTGAGAAGCGGCAACATTCACCTCTCTCGTCGTTGGATCTACGGCACAGACAGCGGTCTCTCCCTCTCTGACATGGCTCGTGTTGTGAGAGTTCCCCTGGGTGCGTCGACGGCGATCTTCAAGAGAAGATTTTCCTCTAATCGAGCAAATTTCCTCTAAAAGAGCTCCACGGGCGGATTGTGTGTTTCACTATGCCTTTCCATCTGTGTTCAACTGGTTGCGGATTCTACCTTTCCCCTAACGATCGGCACGAACGCTGTGTTCAATGCTTGGGGCGTGAGCATGCTGAAGCAGCGTTCGCTGAGGGAGGTTGTCAGAACTGCGAGGACATGCCCTTGGGCACGCTTCACTCACGAGCTGCTTCTTTACGAAGAAGCCGCGACGCGCTTCAACTGCTTCCCGCTCCGGTCCTTCTACTTCCGCGTACGAGGCCGCGGCGATGTGCGTTGAAGAGGAGCGACAGGTGTTGAGCGACGCTTTGCCGGGTGCGTCCACGCAAACCGCTCACCCTGTGTGTCCACCGATGGAGTCTCCGGACGATTTTGAAAGCTTGTCTCAGTATGGGCTGGATCTTTTGTTCGGGGCTCCTGCTGACGAAAAGGCAGGATCAGTAGCATCGGAGGGAGAGCCGTCAGAGGCTGACATCACAGCTGAACTCGCCGCTCCGGCTGCCGAAATGGCCGCCGCACTAAAACGGGCAGCCAAGGAGATTGGGGTTGTGTGGGTTCCCCCGCCCAGCCCTGAGCCTTCGAGGCTGGATGACTGGTTCCTGGGCAGTGGACGTGACTCGAGGCCACGTTCCTCCCCAGTCCCGTTTTTCCCAGAAGTGCATGAGGAGTTAACGAAGTCGTAGAAAGCCCCTCTGTCGGCTCGTTCACGGCACACTAACTCCCCGTCCCTCACCACCCTCGATGGCGGTCTGGCGAGGGGGTATACGGAGGTCCCCCAGGTGGAGAGAGCGATTGCGATGCACTTGTGCCCGCAAAACGCCGCCTCCTGGAGGGGCTGCCCGAAACTCCCGTCCAGGGCTTGTAAGTTTTCGTCTGCGCTTGTAGCGAAGGCTTATGCGGCCTCTGGGCAAGCTGCGTCCGCCTTACACGCTATGGCGATTCTGCAGGTCCATCAGGCTAAGGTTCTCAAAGACCTGCACGAGGGTGTTCCTGACCCAGAGCTATTACACGAGCTGCGCTCTGCGACCGGCTATGCTCTATGAGCTACGAAGGTTACGGCGCAAGCTCTGGGAAGGGCGATGTCCACCATGGTGGTCCAGGAGCGCCACCTATGGCTAAACCTGGCCGAGATGCGAGACGCTGAGAAAGCCCGCTTTCTTGACGCTCCCAGTTCCCAGGCTGGTCTCTTCAGCGAAACCGTGGAGGAGTTTGCCCAGCAGTTCTCCGCGGTGAAGCAGCAGACGGAGGCCATTAAACACATCCTGCCTCGGCGTGCAGTGAGCGCCGGCCCAGCTCAGCCGACGCAGCAACCTCCTGAGACGGGCAGCCCAGGGAAGGAGGATCATCTGGTTGCAGAGCGTTGTGCGTTTGTAGCTCCCTAGAGTTTTATTGTTTGTAGCTCCCTAGAGTTTTATTCTTCTGAGGAAATCTCTATTTTACTATTACTTTCTGTTGTTTAAAGTGATAAAATATAGCTTTTTTCCCCACCAGATTTCTGTTATTATCCATCAAACTAATCCGATCGCTCGTTTTTAATCTATAACCGCCAGTGCAACGCAGCGCTGTGCGTTAGCATTCCGTTTGCCGGTTAGCCTGCCATTTGCGTTCCCACTCACGTCTCTATTCACGTCTACTACCGCTTTCCTTTCTTCCCTCGCTCTCGTTGATAGCTCGTTTTTATTGTACAACCGCGAGTGCAGCGTGTTTGTAGTGTGTTAGCCGGTTAGCTTGCCATTCACTTTTAATTTTTCTCTACGCCTTTTTCTACACAAGTTCATCAGACAACAGTGGTGAGTTGAAATCATTCTACATCTACGGTGAGTAATGGCTTCTTCTCCTTTCCTGGTAACCTGCATCACCTGTCATATGTATAGTTTATCAATCTCTGTCGGCAGCGAGGGATTCACATGTGATAAATGCAGGGAAATAGTTAGGCTGACAGAGAAGATTTCAGAACTAGAGACACGCATCCAAACTTTAATCGAGGATAGTAAGAATGTGAGGGCATTAGATATGGCTTTGGATGCGACTAGCTTAGGAAGTCCCGTACATTGTTCGGTTCCGGTAACTTCGCCTTTGCAGCAGGGCAACTGGGTGACTGTGAGACGGCATAGTCGCGGGTCAAAACACCGCTCTTCCGTTCCGATCAGAACATCAAACAGGTTCTCCCCACTCAGTGACGCACCCACTGAGAAACCTGATCAAAGTGCTCTAGTTATTGGCGATTCTATTGTACGGAACGTGAAAATAGAGACACCAGCCACCATAGTCCAATGTTTACCGGGAGCCAGAGCGCCTGACATCTTGGCAAATTTAAAAGTGCTGGCTAATGCTAAACGTAAATTCAGTAAGATCGTTATTCACGTCGGCACAAATGATGTTCGACTTCGCCAGTCGGAGATCACTAAAAATAATGTTAAAGAGGTGTGTGAACTTGCAAGTACGATGTCAGACACTGTAATTTGCTCTGGCCCCCTCCCTGCGTATCGTGGTGACGAGATACATAGCAGACTGTCGTCACTGAATGGCTGGATGTCTAAGTGGTGCCCGCAGAATAACATAGGTTTCATAGACAATTGGACAAGTTTTTGGGGCAGACCTGACCTGTTGAAAAGAGATGGTCTTCATCCCTCCAGGGGTGGTGCTGCTCTTCTCTCTAGTAATATGGCATATAGTCTTAGAGTTTGCACTTGACTAACTGGGGCCCAGGTCAGGAAGCAGACAGACTGGCTAATCCGACCGTCTGCTAGCCGCCTCACGTCACCAGAATCAGTTAATTCTCAGCACATAGAGACCCTTTCACCTAGATATCATGCTATAGAGACTGTGTCTGTTCCCCGAGCTAGACAATACAAAAGACGTCCAAACCAATTTAAGAGTAACAATCTAATCAACGTTCAACAAATAAAAAACTTACATAATACAGAGAAACAAATGATAAAACTTGGCCTTTTGAATATCAGGTCCCTCTCGACAAAAGCGCTTTTTGTAAATGATATGATCATTGATCATAATCTAGATGTGCTATGTTTGACAGAAACCTGGCTAAAATCAGATGATTACATTATCTTAAACGAGTCTACTCCTCATGATTACTGTTATAAACATGAGCCACGTCTAAAAGGTAAAGGGGGAGGTGTTTCTACAATTTATAGCAATATTTTTAGTGTTTCACAGAGAGCGAATTTCAAGTATAACTCATTTGAAGTAATGGTGCTTCATATAACATTATCCAGAGAAACAATTGTTAATGATAAATCCCCTATGACGTTTGTACTTGCTACTTTATACAGGCCACCAGGGCACCATACAGATTTTCTTCAAGAATTTGCTGATTTTATATCTGAGCTGGTGTTAGCTACAGATAAGGTCTTAATAGTAGGTGACTTTAACATCCATGTTGATATTGAAAATGATGCGCTGGCAGCTGCATTTACAGACATTCTAAATTCTATTGGAGTTAGACAACAGGTGTCCGGTCCCACTCATTGTCGAAATCATACTTTAGACTTAATACTGTCACATGGAATTGATGTCAATGCCGTTGAGATTCTGCAGCAAAGTGATGATATCTCTGATCATTATCTAGTCTCGTGTATTCTCCAGATGACTAAAACTGTAAATTCAACTCCTTATTACAAGTATGGTAGAACCATCACTTCTACTACAAAAGATTGCTTTCTAAGTAATCTTCCTGACTTATCTGAATTCCTCAGCATGTCCAATAGCTCAGAAAAACTTGATGATGTAACAGAAACTATTGACTCTCTCTTTTCCAGGACTCTAGATACGGTCGCTCCTCTGCGCCTAAGGAAGATTAAGGAAAATAGTCCGACCCCGTGGTATAACGAGCACACTCGCGCCCTAAAGAGAGCAGCCCGGAAAATGGAGCGCAGCTGGAGGAAAACAAAATTAGAGGTTTTTCGTACTGCTTGGCGGGAATGTACCCTATCGTACAGAAAAGCGTTAAAATCGGCCAGATCTGACTACTTTTCGACTCTTTTAGAAGAAAACAAACATAACCCTAGGTATTTATTCAATACAGTGGCTAAGTTAACAAAAAATAAAGAACCAACAGGCACTGACTATGCCCATCAGCATAGCAGTAATGACTTTATGAACTACTTTACTTCTAAGATCGATACAATTAGAGACAAAATTGTCACTATGCAGCCGTCAATTACAGTGTCGCATCAGATAGTGCGCTATAGATCTCCTGGGGAACAATTCAACTCATTCTCTACTATAGGTCAGGAAGAATTGTATAAACTTGTTAAATCATCTAAACCAACAACTTGTATGCTAGACCCTATTCCATCTAGGCTACTAAAAGAGATGCTTCCAGATCTCATAGATCCTCTGCTAAATATTATTAATTCATCACTGTCATTAGGATATGTCCCCAAAACCTTCAAACTGGCTGCTATTAAGCCTCTAATTAAAAAACCACAACTTGACCCCAACGAATTAACTAATTACAGACCTATCTCGAATCTCCCATTTCTGTCAAAGATATTAGAAAAGGTTGTATCCTCACAGTTATCTTCCTTCCTACAGAAATATGATATCTGTGAGGATTTTCAGTCAGGTTTTAGACCGTACCATAGTACTGAGACTGCTCTTATTAGAGTTACAAATGATCTACTCTTGTCATCCGATCGTGGTTGTATCTCTCTGTTAGTGCTACTGGATCTTAGTGCTGCGTTTGATACTGTTGACCACAACATTCTCTTGAATAGACTTGAGAATTATGTTGGCATTAGTGGTAGTGCATTGGCATGGTTCAAATCGTATCTATCTGACCGCCATCAATTCGTGGCAGTAAATGATGAGGTATCATATCGATCTCAAGTGCAGTATGGAGTACCACAAGGCTCAGTACTAGGGCCGTTACTCTTTACGCTTTACATGTTACCCTTGGGTGATATCATCAGGAAATATGGTGTTAGCTTTCACTGCTATGCTGATGATACCCAGCTCTATATTTCTTCGCGGCCTGGCGAAACGTACCAATTTGAAAAACTAATGGATTGTGTAGTTGAGTTAAAAAATTGGATGACAAGTAATTTCTTACTGCTAAATTCTGAAAAAACAGAGGTGTTAGTTATTGGGCCTAAAACCTCAGCGTGTAATAACCTAAAACACTGTCTAATACTTGATGGCTGTTCTGTCAATTCTTCGTCATCAGTTAGGAACCTAGGTGTGCTATTTGATGGTAATCTTTCCTTTGAAAACCACATCTCTAGTATTTGCAAAACTGCATTTTTCCATCTCAAAAATATATCTAAACTACGACCTATGCTATCAATGTCAAATGCTGAAACATTAATTCATGCGTTTATGACCTCACGGTTAGATTATTGTAATGCTTTATTGGGTGGTTGTTCTGCTGCTCGCTTAATAAACAAACTCCAGCTGGTCCAAAATGCAGCAGCTAGAGTTCTTACTAGAACCAAAAAGTATGATCATATTAGCCCGGTTCTGTCTACACTGCACTGGCTCCCTATTAAACATCGTATAGATTTTAAAATCTTGCTAATTACTTATAAAGCCCTGAATGGTTTAGCTCCCCAGTACCTGAGTGAGCTCTTATCGCATTATAGTCCCTCACGTCCGCTGCGTTCTCAAAACTCTGGCAATTTGATAATACCGAGAATATCAAAATCAACCGCGGGCGGCAGATCTTTTTCTTATTTAGCGCCCAAACTCTGGAACAATCTACCCTACAATGTTCGGGACGCAGACACACTCTGTCAGTTTAAATCTAGATTAAAGACCCATCTCTTTAACCTTGCTTACACATAACAAATCCACATTCTTATAATTCAAATCCGTTAAAGGATTGTTAGGCTGCACTAATTAGGTCAACCGGAACCGGGAACACTTCCCAAACCCGATGTACTCGGTGCATCGTCAGAAGAATGGCATCTACGCTAATATTAGTCTGTTTCTCTCTTATTCCAAGGTCACATTAACCACCAGATCCAGTCCGTATCCAGATCAGATGGTCACTGCAGTCCCCGGATCCAGTCCGAACCCAGCCCAGACGGTGGATCAGCACCTAGAGACGACCTCTACAGCCCTGAATGTCAGCGGAGTCCACATCAACTAGATGAGCCCCAGAGACGGATCCACATTAAAGACCACATCACCTAGACGGCTGTCGGCACAAGACCACGGGAACTTTGGCCAGAGGAGAACTGGCCCCCCCGACTGAGCCTGGTTTCTCCCAAGGTTTTTTTCTCCATTTGTCACCGATGGAGTTTTGGTTCCTTGCCGCTGTCGCCTCTGGCTTGCTTAGTTGGGGACACTTTCTCTTAACACAATATTGCATTTTATTTTATTGTTTTTGATTAACTACCTTTACCTATAATGTGAGTGTTTAATGTTGCCTTTGGCATTGTTGATGTACTGTTTCCTATTTAATACTGTACAGCCGCCTTGTCACAATTCTGTATTGTTAAAGGCGGTATATAAATAAAGGTGACTTGACTTGACTTGACTTGACCTGTCCAGATCCACACTCCACGAGGGGACGAGCGCTGGATTCGGCTTCTACCACATGGTCAATAAAAGAGAAATTTCCTTCTTCTCTGGGCGCAGTACACAGCACCTCCGACCCTCTACACAATGGTCGGATGCTGTCTCCTTTATTCAAGACATGCGGTCGCACAACACCTGTGCCCCCGTATGCTGTGAAACAACGAGCTCGTTCAGACGATCTCCCCTCTCGGGCGGATCGTCTGCACAGCTCTCACGGAACGGACTCCCTGGGCAGAACAGCCAGTGTGGTTCGGGGCTTCTCACCTCCGGCCACACACTGTTTTCCCAGCGACGGTACCCCTACCCTTACTACAGCGACGGTACCCTACAGCCCCTACTTCATTGTACCCAAGAAGGGTGGTGGACTCAGACCAATCTTGGATCTGAGGGTCTTGAATCGGGCCCTGCTCAAGCTCCTGTTCAAGATGTTAACCCTCAAGCACATTCTCATGTGTGTCAGAGTTCAAGACTGGTTTGTGGCTATAGACCTGAAGGACGAGTACTTTCATGTCTCAATCCTTCCAAGACATAGGCCGTTCCTGCGTTTTGCCTTCGAAGGCTGGGCATATCAGTACAAGGTTCTCCCTTTCGACCTCCCCCTGTCGCCCCGGGTCTTTACGAAGGTAGCGGAGGCCGCCCTTTCCCCCCTCAGGGAAATGGGCATACGCATTCTCAATTATCTCGACGACTGGCTGATCCTAGCTCACTCGTGGGATATGGTTTGCGTACACAGGGACATGGTTCTCAACCATTTGGCTCAGTTGGGACTTCGGGTCAACTGGGAAAAGAGCAAACTCTCCCCGGCACAGAGGATGTCTTTTCTCGGCGTAGAGCTGGACTCGGTCAGTATGTCTGCGCGTCTCTCCCCAGAGCGTGCACAGTCAGTTCTGAGGTGTGTGGCAACACTCAGGTGCGGGTCAGCGGTCCCCCTAAAACAGGTTCAGAGGCTCCTAGGGCACATGGCGTCCTCAGCCGCGGTCACGCCGCTGGGTTTGATGCACATGAGACCGCTGCAGGGGTTCCCTTGGAACAGGTGTCCAGACGCATCATTGTCACCACGGATGCTTCCAAGACAGGCTGGGCTGCCACCTGCAACGGGCAGGCAGCTTCCGGGGTCTGGACAGGCCCCCGACTGTATTGGCACATAAATTGTCTGGAGTTGTTGGCAGTGCTTCTAGCTCTGAGGAGGTTCCGACCTATGATTCAGGGCAAGCATTTGTTGGTCAGGTCCGACAACACTGCGACTGTGGCCTACATCAACCACCAGGGCGGTGTACGCTCCTTTCGCATGTCACAACTAGCCCGCCATCTGCTGCTCTGGAGTCAACACAAACTCAAGTCTCTACGGGCCACTCACATTCCGGGCGAAGCCAATCGTATGGCCGATTCCCTGTCACGACAGGTTTCGCTCGGAGGCGAGTGGAGACTCCATCCCCAGTCAGTCCAACTGATTTGGGATCGATTCGGCCAGGCACAGGTAGATCTCTTTGCCTCACCGGAATCCACCCATTGCCAGTTGTGGTACGGTCTAACCGAGGCCCCCCTCGGTATAGACGCACTGGCAGACAGTTGGCCGAGGGGCCGGCTCAAGTATGCGTTTCCCCCAGTGAGCCTCATCGTACAAACTTTGTGCAAAGTCAGGGAGGACAAGGACCAGATTCTCTTGGTGGCCCCCTTCTGGCCCAACAGAACCTGGTTCTCGGACCTGGTGCTCCTGGCATCAGCCCCTCCTTGGCGCATTCCTCTGAGGAAGGACCTCCTTTCTCAGGGGAAGGGCACAATTTGGCACCCGCGCCCCGATCTTTGGAACCTCCACCTATGGTCCCTGGACACAACCAGGAGGACTTCAGAGACCTTTCACCTTCAGTGGTAAACACACTTCTACAGGCAAGAGCCCCCTCTACCAGACGGCTGTATGACCTAAAGTGGCGCATCTTTGTGAACTGGTGTTCTTCTCACGGGAAGGACCCACGGAGTTGTGGCATCAAATCAGTGTTATCCTTCCTTCAAGAAGGCCTGGACAGGCACCTGTCTGCCTCAACACTCAAGGTTCATGTCGCAGCTATATCAGCTAATCATGACTTGGTGGAAGGCAGATCGGTGGGGAAACACGATTTGATAATCAGGTTTCTTAGAGGAGCCTGGAGACTGAACCCTCCTCGGCCGCATCTTATCCCCTCTTGGGATCTTGCTGTGGTTCTCCAAGGTCTACAACAGGATCCATTCAACCCCCTTAGTCAGTCGAACTCGATGCTCTCTCCTTTAAGACGGCTCTTTTGACTGCGCTCACTTCCATCAAAAGAGTGGGAGACCTCCAAGCCCTCTCCGTTAACAGTTCGTGCCTGGAATTCGGACCAGCGGATTCTCACGTTGTCTTGAGACCCCGGCCTGGATACGTGCCCAAGGTCCCCACCACTCCATTCAGAGATCAGGTAGTGACCTTGCAAGCTTTTTCTTCTCAGGAAGATGACCCCAACCTGACCTTGTTATGCCCAGTCCGTGCCCTGCGCATTTACATGGAACGAACTCAGCCCTTCAAGCGTTCGGAACAGCTCTTTGTTTGTTATGGAGGACAGCAGAAGGGGAAAGCTGTCTCCAAACAGAGGATCTCCCATTGGCTGGTCAACGCGATCCGTATGGCCTACCTGGCCAGAGGCCTACCCTGCCCTCTGGAGGTAAGAGCCCACTCAACCAGGGGCATCGCTGCCTTAGCAGCCCTGGCAAATGGGGCCTCATTAACAGACATCTGTAGAGCTGCAGGTTGGGCTAGACCTAACACATTTGCCAGATTTTACAATTTGCGCACAGAACCAGTGTCAGCTAGAGTCTTGATTGCTAACTCTTGACTCAGCACACTGGTTGGTGTAGAGCTTGCTTAAAGCGCTTCCCCTAATGGTGATTACGCTTCTGAGTTTCAGTAGGTTTCCTGATGCGAACCCTGGACACCATCTCCATCTTTGGCACTTCTGCACATGGCGGAGTTTAGCGGAGAAACTCGCTATGGAATCCCATCACAAGGTATGAACACCTTTATTCATAATTGGATTGTGCCCCATATGTAGTGGCTCCTTATGTGGCCCCATATGTGTATTTCCACCTATAACTCTTGTGGTGCGGTGTTTTCCCCTGAAAATGGGTTTCTCTAGGGTCTGAGACTGGCCGTCTCCCCGGGTGTGAGATCCACCTCAGGTCCCATGTCTAACAATGTCACTCTAACCCCCCCTGTTGGGCAGGTCGTGAACTCCGTAGTGTCTTTTCCTTCGGGAACGGGCATTTTTCCCAACGATCTCAAGACACTCAGCCGCTCTTTGAGGAAGGCCCGGCTGCAGGACCCTGCTGTACAGGTCAGTCCTTGGACATTGGATGGTCACAGAGGAGGTGAGCTGCACTTACGTTAACACGTTGCCTGTTACTTCTGCACTTATCTCTTGTGACGCGGTCAGACATGTGCCGTGTTTTTACGGGGACCCCTAGTGTCGTACACTACTCGACACAACTCGGAGTGTACGACAGATAGGGAACGTCTCGGTTACGTATGGTAACCCTCATTCCCTGATGGAGGGAACGGAGACGTTGTGTCTCCCATGCCACATCTCTGGTCCGCCTCTGAGTGAGCTGAGATGCTTGGCTCCTCAGAATCAGAACGAGTGAGCAGATGCACGCGCTGCCCTATTTATACCCGGATGGCCGGGGGCGTGGCCAGCTATGCAAATCTGAACACCCAATTTTCATTGGCCTTTCTCAAAACTGTCAGAGGTGTTTGAGGTCATCGCTGAGGTCATCGCTTCAGACGTCCAGCTCAGAGGATCAGGTGCACCTGAAATACAGTTCACACAAATACAATCAGTTTGTTTGACCATGAACATCATTTTCAAAGTGACCAGACTCAAACTCACCGTATGGGTGGAGAATGTCGTGAATGTTCAGGCGACGGATGCGTCTTTAAGTATCTTTCTGATTGTTAGGATCCTCCTCCTTATCTCACATTTACAAAAAAAAAAAAAAAAAAAAAAAATTTCATAGAACAGTCAAGGGTTCAATTTTTGTTCATTTGGCAACCTGCTTTATCATCTTCAGATGACAGCCGTCAGTAAGGAAATTTATTTTAACATTGATTTTCTCTTAAAAAGGTATAGTCTGATTGCAACAAACCCCTTCAGAAAAAAAGTTATAGGGATAGTTCACTCATCAAATCACACATTAAATGAGTTTCTTTCTTTTGCTGAACATAAAAAATGTATACAAATATTTATGTTAACAAAAACACTGAAATCCACTCTTTATCGTGCAATGAGATGAGTGTTAAAGGAGCTCCCATCACATTTTTTAAAAGATAAAGATCCTCATATCATGCACAGGTGTGTTATAAAATCTTCGGTATAAATACATATACTTATTAATAACACACTGATTCCTACTGAAATGACTAGATTTCACCTGCAAGATGTCTCACTTTCACTCAAAGTGTGAGAGTCAGTTTAATAAACCTTTGTTAACACAACTGGTCTGTTCACAGTGAAAGTGTCCATACTGCAGTGTTTAACACACTATGTAGCTCATATATTGCTCTATGATAATGTAAAAGAGTAAGCTTGTAAATAGCAAGCTAGGATTAATCTAAAACAAAACCCATCTAATATATGTGTGTGTGTGCGTGTGTGTGTGTGTCTGTGTACCTGGTATTTATCACGTTATGGGGACCAACAAGGATAGTAATACCAGTAAATTTTGACCTTGTGGGGACATTTGTGAGGTCCCCATGAGGAAACAGGCTTATAAATCATGCAGAATGAGTTTTTTTGAGAAAGTAAAAGTGTGCACAGTCTCCTGTGAGGGTTAGATTTAGGTGTAGGGCGACAGAAAATAGGGTTTGTACAGTATAAAAATCATTACGCCTATGGAATGTCTCCATAAAACATGTAAACAAAACGTTTGTGTGTGTGTGTGTGTGCAGTACGGTACAGTTTATGGACATGTGCCTTGGTAGCATTGCATAAATGCTCTTTGCTCATTTTTGGGGTATCCTGCATATTGTTCTTCATGCAACTACAAAATGACACTACAAAGGTGGTACGGAAGCACTTCTGAAGTGGCATTTATTACACAGACAGTCTGCTGCTCAGAGATGGCATAACATGCATTTGCACAGAGATTACAACTGTAAACTCTGATACTGGGGGCAAAGTCTGGCTTTCATGCAGCATGCAAATTTATTACACAAAATTTTGAGCAGGCTCAGAGCAGCCTTAACTTGGCTGTGCAAAAACACCTTGTGAACCAATGTGAAGTCTTTAATTTCTAATGCATAAAACAACAGTAAACTGATTCATACTGTGGGCAGTTCTCAGCTGGTTTTGTTGCTGTAGCCTATAAGAACTTGGCATGTAAAACTTTTTTTAATGTATTGTAATAAATGACATTAATAATCATCATGATTGCAATATCAGTAATCAACAATTAATTTTGATTTTATCTTGCAGAAGTCTGCTTTTCTGTCTGTTCCTGTTTTTATTATTATTATTATTATTATTATTATTATTAGAAAGTTCCTGTTTTATATATATATATATATATATAATTTTTTGTTCACAGAATATGTATTGTCTGATTCTCTAAAGACTGTCATCACATGTCTAAGATTTATCCTCACAGAAATGACTAGAACATGGCCAGACAAAACCATGGAAGACATGACCACATACTTTTAGCCATATTTTCTAATAAATGATGTAATGTAGACAAATACACAATACCATCAAACTGACTGAACTGGGCCTTAAATCACTCTTGTGAGGTCAAATAGACCTGTTAAATAAACCTAATGTATTCACTTCAGTGCAAGAATTGCACATTTCAAGACAATAGAAGAATTTCAAAAGACCAATTACGAAAAAGTTTAGTCATTGTTGTGCGTCTAGCTCATCGTGCCAACGTTCATAACTTTGTTCATAACCAGTAATGTTTGTTCCAAGTGTTGCTCTTAATAATGTTCTCAAAATGTTAGCTCATTAATTCATGGAATGTTTGTTCTGTTTTTTTTTTTTTTTTTTTTTTTTTTTTTGGAAAAGAACAATACAGAACATTCAAAAGTAATGTTTTCAAAGTGATCAAATGGAACCAAGGAAAAACATTCTTGTAACATTGTTGTTAGCTGGGTAAATGATGCTTGAAGTTTCGTCTTGTGTATCTTAGATTGCCACATTGGTGATCAGAACTTCTGAAGACACTTCAGACATCCTGTTGGTGCAACATTTTTATCTCTTGACATCTTGGCACATTCACTCTCTACTGTATACTGGCAATTTTTTTTTACATACACACACGCACACACACACACACACACACACATGTTTGTTTTTGTGAATTGTGGGGACTTTTCATAGACTTCTATAGATTTTATACTGACTAATCGATATTGTCTATCCCCTAACCCAACACTAACCCTAAACCTGACCCTTACAGAAAACATGTTTGCATTGTTACACTTTCAGATAAACATCATTTACTATTTTTAATCATTTTTTAACATTGTCATTGTCAAAAATTTCAGGTTTTACTATCCTTGTGTAGCAAAAATACTATCCACTATCCATATTTACTATCCACTATGTAGCAAAAACAAGTACACACACACAGACACACACACGTTGTGTTTACATGTTTTATGGGTTCATTCCATAGGCGTAATGGTTTTTATACTGTACAAACCGTATTTTCTATCGCCCTACACCTAAACCTAGTCCTCACAGGAGACTGGGCACACTTTTACTTTCTCAAAAAAACTCATTCTGCATGATTTATAAGCCTGTTTCCTCATGGGGACCTCACAAATGTCCCCACAAGGTCAAAGTTTACTGGTATTACTGTCCTTGTGGGGACATTTGGTCCCCATAACGTGATAAATACCAGGTACACACACACACGTTTGTTTTTGTGAATTGTGGGGACTTTCTATAGACTTCTATAGATTTTATACTGACTAATCGATATTGTCTATCCCCTAACCCTAAACCTAGCCCTCACAGAAAACATGTCTGCATTCTTACACATCATTTACTATTTTTAATCATTTTTTTACATTGTTATTGTCAAAAATGTCAGGTTTTACTATCCTTGTGGGGACATTTGGTCCCCACTATGTAGCAAAAACAAGTACACACACACACACACACACACAGAGAGAGAGAGAGAGAGAGAGAGAGAGAGAGAGAGAGAGAGAGAGAGAGAGAGAGAGAGAGAGAGAGAGAGGTGTGTGTGTGTGTGTGTGTTGGTGGTGTGTGTATGAACAGCATGGCCAACATCGCGGTTCAGCGGATCAAACGGGAGTTTAAAGAGGTCCTGAAAAGTGAAGAGGTGCGTTTAACACCGACACACACGTGTGCGTTTCACATGACGGCTGTCAATCATTCTTCATGTCTCACACATGTGCGTTTTATCATGTGAGATGATGCACGGATCAGCTGTGAATCACACACACATGCAGCTGATCCGGACCGAACCCGATGCAGCAGCTGTGATTTGGCTCGAGCATTAAAATAATGCAGTTTAATATGTGTTTGGTTTGTCAGATGGCCGGTTGTGGGGAACATTATGGGGTGTTTGTCCAGTCCAGGCCGAACCGCATTGCTAAACGAGTCCAAACCCGCTGAACCGAGTCACATCACAGCTCTAAACGTGCTTATTTAATCGTTTCCAATGCGCTTAATGTTGTGATCCAGTGATCGGATGTGCATTCCTGTGTGTTTATCATGTTTTTAATAAAGGCCCGTGTGTGAATGTGATTAGCCGCGTGCTAACTGAAGGCCAGCTAGCTGCATAAACACACACATTTACTCTTAAAACATAAGACTGGACATTAAAAGAATATTTTTAGACTGGCGACAGTTAATATTTGGGTTAGTGGAAGCAGACTGACTGGTTTTTAAACTTTTATTGCAGTTTTACGGAGGTTGTGGTGTGATTGCATTGTAGAGCATTGACAGATTCACGACTACGATTAAATTAAGGTTTATTATGATTGTACAAACACGCATTTTACCTAAAATCCACTGATTAATGTCCATACTGTAAATAATGCGTGTGATAATGTGCTAATGCTTGTATTGAGTGTTGTGTGAAACTTTTAACATTAAAACTTCGGCACCAATTGATTGAATTTAGTATCTACATCTCGGATCTTTCTTTAAATACTCATTGAACTTAAATTACAGGTGTAATGTTTGTTATAACATACTGTAGTCAGCTGTCAGTGTGACTTTAAGTTGTCATAGCTGGCATCCACAAATAAAGTGCCAAAAAATACCATAGTATTACCATGGTACCAGACCCATCATATAAAATCATGCTTTTTTTTGTTTGTTTGTTTGTTTGTTTGATGTATAATGTAAATACCATGGTATGTGATCTTTCATACCATTATTTACCACGTGATTCCATCACTGTACTTTTATTATTTTTTTATTATTATTATTATTATTATTATTTATTTATTTTTATTTTTTTGTGAGAGTTGGTGGTTTTGGATTTATTGGATTTATTTGGGTTCAGTTGTAAAGCTTTTGAATTTTTTTGCAACCTTAGAAACCAAATCCAGACATTTTTAGGCGTTTTCTGCTCTCATTTTGGCAGAATTTTGTGGAATGGGTTTAAAAATATGAAATTTGTCATTTGTTGACTGATTGTTCTGATGTTTTATTTTCACAGACGAGTAAAAACCAAATCAAGGTGGATTTAGTGGATGAGAATTTCACAGAATTGAAGGGGGAGATCGCAGGACCGCCAGACACACCTTATGAAGGTCAGAGAAAATATGTTATTTCTAAAAACCACTTTATCTTAGATGTGTAATACCATTTTTTGATTGCAAAGATATCTGTAGTATTTAATATATGCTTTTTGAAGATTTAATTTTCAGACCATCTGCAGTATCCAGAGTCCAAATGTTTTACCACACTTGCCAAATTGCAGAATTGAGAAAATGCACTGATAAGGTGCTTTTTTTATCCAGTTGTTAAATTGTTTTTTACATTATATTTATGAAAAATACATATTTGTTCTCATGACAGTGTGGTTACTCTGGCAAGGTTCTCTCAAAGAACAAACTTTCTTCAGTAATGTTAATAGAATGTTACCTCCAAGGTTTTCAAAACATTAGCAGAATAACATTATTTATATGTCATTAATGCAATGTTTTTTTTCCTGAAACATTTTAGTTAGACATTCATTTAATGTTTTTTTTTTTTTTTTTAATGTTACTACTTGTTTCAGAGAACATTCAAAAGTAACATTCTCATAATGTTTGCAAAATGATAAAATGGAATGTTCCATGGAAAAATGTTTTTTAAAACGCTTAAAACACTTCAGAGAACATTCAGAAATAATGATGTTATAATTCATTGTCATTTTTGTTAGCAGTGATATAATGTTGATTTAATGTATTGCTTTGATTTTGGCTCTACTTTTGCATGACTTTCTCTTTGCATGACTTTGTACATGTTCTCTCTTGTTTTGTAGGTGGCAGATATCAGCTAGAAATTAAAATTCCAGAGACATATCCATTTAATCCGCCAAAGGTGAGTAACCAGACGATGAAGTTCCTCTTCTAGAGGGTGATCTGCTGGGCCAAATTACTGGCTAATCTAGTTAAACTGGGTTTGTTGTTATAGACTATTGCAAAGAAACATGTGCTAACATTTGTTATACTGTGGTACTGTAGACTGTTTGTATAAACATACAAGCAGGAGCCTTTGTAGAAGTTCAGTAGCTTAACACAAAAAAACAAAAAACAAAATTATTTCAAAATTAACTTCTCAAGGAAAACAAAAACTTTTTGTTAGGGCTTTCAAACAATTTATCGTGATTAATCGCATACAAAATAAAAATTGTTTGAGTTTGCCTAATATATGTGTGTGTAATTATTATGTATTTATAAATACACACAAATTAATGTACATATTTAAGAGAAATATGTTATTTAAGTACAATTTGTTTGTGTGTGTATATATATATATATATATATATATATATATATATATATAATAAACTATTTAACACATATATTAGGCAAACTCAAACTTTTATTTTGTGTGCGATTAATCGCGATTGATCGTTTGACATCGTTTGTATTGTTTCTATATAATGTACATTGTAAACTTTATATATTATAAAATATATTTACGAAATATATATAAAATATTATATATTATGTACATTACATTTTAGGCCAGTGTTATTTTACTATCATTGATATAATACTATAGTTTTTGTTAATATTTTGAGGTAGATTTATTTGTATATTTTATACATTATTTATATATTTTTATATTTTAGTAAAACAAAATTTACATTTTAGTTTTGGTCTCTTCTTTTTATTTAACATCATTTTTATTTATTAATTTTAGCTCAGTTGTAGTTATTTTAGCACATCAGGTTAAACTAAATACAATGAGAAATGTTGCTTTGTTTTTTTGCTTTGTGTTTTTGTCCAGTTTCTTTTTTTATTATTATTTTTAATGTGTCTGTATAGTTTTTCTAATGTTTTATTTGTTAATTTAAGTTTATTTGGTTTTAGTTATTTTAGTGCATCAGGTTAAACTAAATGAAAATGAGAAATGTTCCCTTAGCAACTAGCAGAAAAAAAAAAAAAAAAAAAAAAAGTTTCTTTGTATTTAATTTTATTACAGTTAAGGTTAACTATAGTAACTCTGCTTTAGGTGACATTAATGTGTTTGCACAAGAATCACAGTTTTTTAAAACAAAATATGCCATCAATCCATCCTAACTTGTTCCTGGTTTAAAATTCAGATGAACTAAGAATAATGTTGTGAAATTCACTTCTACTATTGACTAATGTGTCTTTTAAATGACACTCTCAGAATAATCATTCCACTCGTCCGCTGATGTTTTTCAGGTTCGGTTTATAACGAAGATCTGGCATCCCAACATCAGCTCAGTAACAGGTGCCATTTGTTTGGACATCCTGAAGGACCAGTGGTAAGATCTCACTGAACGCACGGTAGAGATGTGAACAACAGCGAGCACTGGAACTGAAGCTGTGTGTGTTTCAGGGCGGCGGCGATGACCCTCCGAACAGTCTTACTGTCACTACAGGCCCTTCTGGCCGCCGCTGAACCAGATGATCCACAGGACGCAGTAGTTGCCAATCAGGTAGTTGTTTTGGGCTTGTTTTGGTGGAAAAATGGTGTTCCTGTAGTGTTGAGGGTCCTTAAAAAGTCTTCAATTTATTAAACTACTGATTATTAAACTTCAAAAGGCAAAGATTAAATGATCTTTGTTTTTCGACTTTTTTTTTTGAAAATTAATATTAAGCAAGGATGCATTTAATTTGTTTAAAAGTGACAGTAAAGACATTTATAATGTTACTAAAGATTTCTATTTCAAATAAATGCTGTTCTTTTGAACGTGAAAAATAAAATGTATCATGGTTTGCACAGAAATATTTGTCAGTACGACTGTTTTCAACATTGATAATAATCAGAAATGTTTGTTGAGCAGCAAATCAGCATATTAGAATGAATTCTGAAGGATTGTGACACTAAAGACTGGAGTAATGATGCTGAAAATTCAGCTTTGATCACAGCAATCAATTACAGATTAACAGATATTCACATAGAAAACAGCTGTTTTGAATTGTACAAATATATTACAATATTTACTGTATTTCTGACCAAACAAATGCAGCCTTGGTGAGCAGAAGAGACTTCTTTCAAAAACATGTGCATGTATATACCATTATAGTTTCACATGAATGACTGACATGGCAAACATACAATTCAGTGATCTTCTAGAAAAGGAGGTACCAACTATACCAAAAATTACTAGCCAATATAAATAAGCGTGTTTTGAGTCCGAATTGGTCATTTCCTCTTTTAACATTCTTTGTTTCCTGTCTGGCAGTATAAACAGAACCCAGAGATGTTCAAACAGACGGCTCGACTCTGGTCACATGTTTACGCAGGAGCTCCCGTCTCCAGCCCAGACTACACACGCAAAATAGACAAACTCTGCGCTATGGGCTTTGATAAAGTGAGTAATTACACATTTACATCACACATGTATGGAAGCTCATATAAATAAATAAAGTGCTTGTGACTTTTTGTCTTAACTTTTTTTTTCTTGCAATTTTAACTATTGAATTGTGAGCTATAAATTGTGTGATTTGCACAAACAGGTAAAAGAAGGTAAAACGTTACCTTACCTGATGTAAACTCAGAATTCTGAGAAAAAAGTCTGAATTGTTTTTTGTTTTTTTTTATTCTGTAGCAGAAACAAGCTTCCATATATGTGTAGGGCCCTATGAAATTCCGTTTTATTGTTTTCCAAATTCCGTTTTTTCCGTTTTAATTTTTCTCAACTCCTTTTTAATGGTAAATTTAATTTTATTAATTAAAGAGCATATCTAATTAATTAAAATCATGAAACATATACAATTTTAACATCAATTTAATGAAGGTTTAACAAAACTGACATGTTTAGGGCCCTCTCACCATGTTTTATTGTTATCAAATTCTGTGTTTTAGCACGTCTCATTATTTGAATGCATACTTCATTTATTCAAATTTATTCTTATTATAACCTTATGAAAGGTTTTTTTACCCTCAGAAATTCTGTGTTGTGTATTTTGAAATATTCAGGTTATCAAATGAAGGCATAGAACATTAATTTCATTTATCTTTTAATTATTGAAAATTACGCAAACTCTTTTTGGCAAACAAAGGGGAATTTACTATTTATTAACTATTTATTATCTATTTATTAAAATTAAAACATGGAAGAAATTTTGTATGATTATACCCTAAAAAATAATGTTTGTTTCATTTTAGTAGTAGTAGTAATATATTTCTGGCACAATGTCTTCAAATTAAACCGGACTTTTATTTTGACGGGTTTCCGTGTCTACCTTTACATTTCTGTGTGCATATGATATAGCGCTAGTTTTCTTAAAATGGAACGGTCAAATGCTCATGAAGTGACTCTCAGCAGATATTGTTAATGTATTTATGTCCTTATTTAGTGAGATGACAAACGCTGAAATCACTGTGAGCGTCACGTGCTTCAGTGTGTGTAATAAACAAATCCGCTCGTCCATTCATTAAAACACGCAGAACATGCAGGATTCACATTTAAATGGTATTTTTGTGGCGTAATATTTACAGACACTAGTCCATATTGCGGTTTGATTTAAGTGTAATGACCTACTATTGATTAATTCAGGCAAACTTCCGCATTATTCAGTAAATTCCGTTTTTATGACTGGATTCGGCGATTCCGTCCGTGTTTTCCGCATCGCAAAAATCACAGGGCCCTACATGTTTGCCCATCACATTTACTGCAGTTTTTCGAAAATTGGAAAATAATGACCTCAGACTTCTTTTTCTGTAGCATTTCTGTGCCAGATAATTGTTCAAAAAGCATGTGGGTTTATAATTTTGCACACTGTTATGAAGGACAGTAATCGTGATGCAGCTTATGATTATGTGATGACAGATGATGTTTGTGCAGCGAGTATTTCCTCCCCTCAGAATCACTGACATGTGGAACGTTTCTTCTCCTCAGAATGCAGTAATAGTGGCGTTGTCGTCGAAATCCTGGGACGTGGAGACGGCGACAGAACTGTTGCTTAGCAACTGAGTCCAACTCGAGGGGCCAAAGCACCTTATCTGACACAATCCCACCCCAAAATCTCCTCCTCCTCCTCAATCCAAACTACCTTCATCTTTCTGTTTCTTTCTTTATCCATCTTTTACCATTCCTCCGTTCAGAATAGTTCATCCCAAACTGAAAATGGCGTCATCTTTATGTTGTTCTAAACTCGGCTGACTTTATTTCTTCAGCGGGAGACGTTGAGCTGAATGTTTACGCTGCTCTTATTTAGCAGGAAAAGCCTCCACCCCTTTCCTTGTATAATGCAGATTGGAATAGAAGTTTGATTCCACCGTCAAATTAAAAAAAAAACAATTGGTCTTTGTTTCTCGCAGTTTTAACTGAATATAAACTCAGAATTCATTTTTTCCCCTTGCAATTCTAAATTTATATCTCATTATTCCAAGTTTGTTTTTGAGAATTGAGACTTTCTCAGAAGTGCAGTTTTATATCTTGTGATTCTGAGAAAAAGAAAAAAAAAAAAGCAGGCTTCCATATGTTTGGAACAACATGAAAGTGAGTAAAATGTACATTTTTATTCATTTTTGAGTGAACTGACCATTTCTTCTCTATATCTCTTTTTCTGTTGTTTACTTATTTTGGTTTGGATGTGCCTTTTTTGTTTCTCTCTTAAATTCATCTTTATCATCATCATCTCTCTCAGATGAGTCCAGCTGTCTGACTCTAGCCCCGCCCCCTCACCCACACGCCCAATCAGCACTGCAGTCTTTCTCCCACCTGCACAATCATTGGCCCTTTTATCTGGAACACCTTTGGGTTCCGTTTTTAAAACTCGAACAGTGTCACACAGACCGTCAAATGGTTCCTTCACTCATACATGTTAATCTCAAACAGTCAAGACTGGAAAAATCTCACACACACGCAAATATACGAAAGACGAGAGTTCATCTGTAAATAAAGCTATTAAAGTCTGTATAAATTAAAGCAATGTGGCAATGCCTTTATTTATTATTGCTTTGTGGAATAGTGAAATAAACACCAGTTTCATGGCTGAGCACATGATGTTTGGATGATCTGTATTTTGCGTTGACTGCAGGTTCTGACAGTGCAAAAACATTCATAAACAGTCTTATGCTCTGAGTATATAATAATGTAGACAGATGTTGATGCAATATTTATAGAAAGAGAGAAAATGTTATTAGAACTGAAGAAGAAAGGACAGCTCAATAGACAAATATGCAAATATGCTTTACATTTTACATTATAATATCAGCATAACAATTAAGAGTTGAATTGATTTTGATATTTCTAATGTCTTAAGTATTGTTTTTCGAGTGATCTCAGACTTGTAGATCCCACAGATATGAATATATGAAAATATATAAATCAGTTTCCTAAGTTAAAAGCAACCAATGATGTTTATAAATCTGTGAAATTAAAAAAATGTCACTGATATTTACAGTAATATATATAATGTATATTAAGTAATACAATGTTAATAAAATTATATATTTATACTTTTTCACTCAGAAATGGCTAGTCATTTTCACAAATAATTATGAAGAAATGTAAAGTAACACATTGAATTAAAGGTGAAATTCTTAAGTAGAAATAGCTCCAATAGTATTTTCTTTTTTTTTTCTTTGTGGTAAGTAACATTTTTAGTCTTTTATCATTAACATGACATACATTTTCACAGAAAAGTTACCAAAAAAAAAATGTAAATAAAAAAAAAAAAGTAAGTTGGTTTTTTGTTGTTTTTTTTTGTGACAGAGTAATAATGATATGTAGGCTAAAGAATTATTTATTGTATTCAATAAAAACATAATTTATCGTAAAGTTTTTTGGCCGTCATTTTCCAGTTTATGGTACAAGTACTATGATATTATCAGATTCTCATGCACCACAGTAGTAAATATAATGTGAGCCTGCACTACAAAACCAGTCATAAGGGTCCATTTTTTTAAATTGAGATTTATAGGTCATCTGAAAGCTGAATAAATAAGCTTTCCATTGATGTATGGTTTGCTAGGATAATATTTGGCCGAGATACAACTATTTGAAAATCTAAATATTGAGAAAATTACCTTTGAAGTTGTCCAAATGAAGTTCTTCGCAATGCATATTACTAATTAAAAATTAAGTTTTGATATATTTACTGTAGGTAATTGACAGGCAGTACTGTAGGAAAATATCTTCATGGGACATGATCTTTACTCAATATGATTTTTTGACCCATTGTCGATTGCTACAAACATACCCGTGCTATTTAAGACTGATTTTGTAGTCCGGGTTCACAAAATTTAGTATAACTTTTATTTATTTTACTGTCGTGAAGCCATTTGAAATGACATTTTTTTTATATTTTGGTAATCATTCAGCACCAAGTACTGTAGTATTACCCTCTTTTTCGGACCCTCTGCACATTGGTGATGTGTTTTTGGCGGTTTCAGTGAATGTGTTTGTGTTGTTCTGGTCAGCTCTTGTCCTCTGGTTCCAGTCCAGACTGATCAGGCCTCTCCGGTTTCCGTCCGTTTTGTCGTGTTTCTGTTGGCTAGATGCGTATCTTGGTGCTGAAAGGACGGATAAACTCAGTCACCTGATCATATGACCCTTATTCAGATCTCACGGCGGGATTAACACGCGCTTTTAACATCTGAAACTCAACCCAGTGCCAAAAGCGCGCAAGACAAATGACCCAGATTGCATTTCGCTCCCGTGTCAGTTCAGGACAAGATATAATGATAAAGGTGTCATTTCCGTCTCCATCCCCGCATCATCTCCGTTACCTGCCCGCGAGCCCACCTGTTGCGCGCATGATTGACAGATGAATAGCGGCGCATTCGGTTACCCGGCGCGCAACGCGACACCCGGAGCTCCAGTGTCCACAACGCTCGCGCGTAACGGGCCAGAACAGAGCGGGATTATCGGTGAGCTGGATGAAGATCCTCGCTGTTCTGTATGAGGCGGATGATCTGCGATCGGGGTGATGGAGAGGATGCGGCGCTGGATAGAGATGCTCTTCTTCTCTGCGTTATTGCTGGTTGAAGGTGAGACATGCATATTCATATTTATATTCTAAGCAGATTATATATTAATATTAATTCCAGGCTGGTTTGGTTCTGGGGAACCAATGCGGTTGAGAATTAAGCAATAGGTTTGTGCCAGCTAACAATGATACGTTCTAAGAACGTTCTCATTATGTTCTCTAAACGTTTCCTGAACGTTCAAAACTTATTTTAGTTATGCGAACCTAAAATGAACATTCCATTTTATTTTGCATTGGATTGTTACTTTTGAATGTTTTCTGAACGTTCTGAAATCAGTAGTTAAATCTGATAGATGAACAATGTATAACTAATGATGTGCCAACATTTTGAGAACATTATAAAAGTCCAAATAACTTTGAAAGAACATTCTATTAATGTTGCGGGAATGTTTGTTTATAACTTTGAGAGAACCTCACCAGCTCATTCTCACATTTATGCCAAATATATGTTGTAAACTAACACTCAGTTAAATGTATTTTTGAAATAGATCATATTTAGTTTAAACCTTCATATGCCAAAATATACATTTAAAAATGTATTTCAGGGGAAAGGAAAAAAGAAAACTAATTTCCATTCTTACAGTAGCCTACATCTAGGCTTATAATTGACAACTTATAATGATATATTAAAGTAAAGTATGTTCCTTGCTATATTTTATTCAAATGTGTTATATGCCCTAGTGCAAAACAAATATACTAAAATGTATTTAAAAATAGAGTTACAAATTATGTACTTAAAATAAATTCTTTGCAATTCTGCTTTTAGCATACTAAACTGGTATATGTAAAGTCTGCTTAACTGGAGCAACTAACCACTTGTACTTGTACTTAATGCACTTTAGTTGTGCTGACGTCCAACTAAATATATACTTAAGTATATCTGATTGTGCTAAAGTGGAACTATTGCAAGTATATCTTTGGTACACTTTAAATAATATAGTTCTTTAAATGCAAAATATTTAAAGATCATACAAATTTCATCAATAGTGGCATTAAAACATAGTTTAGACTTAGTATTAAGAAATTTGCATTGTGCACAAGTAGTACTCCAAATAAAGTGTATTTACAGTTTTTATATCAGTAACTGAACTATGCTTTACGCATTTTAAATATATTACTTTTTAACTAGGGTGTTCACATGCCTTATAGACAAACAAAGCTTTTCTTCAAATGTGACGTGTGAATGTATTTTCTTGGATTGAAATGAAGCCTATATATATATTGCATATTATATATATATATATATATATAACATATTTTGCCGAAAATATCTTTATATATATCTCTATATATATGTGTGCCGATCATGGAGGGATTTCTAATGTGTGTGTATTTTTGTTGTGTGTGTTCAGTGGCTCATTGTGCTCAGGGTCGATTCGCACACAAGCTCTTGAACGATCTGATGGAGAATTACTCCAGCGCTCTGCGACCGGTGGACGACACGGACAAATCCCTCAACGTCACGCTGCAGGTCACCCTGTCTCAGATCAAAGACATGGTAAGTTCACACACACACACACACACACACACACACACACACTGTCAGTAGGGTTATATGATGTTACTGAAGGTCAGCTGAGCAGAGACACCCAGACTGCTGTTAATATTAGATGCCGGCAGGAGACACAGAGACAGAAAGAGAGAGTGAGAGTGAGAGAGGGAGGATCTATCACATGTATGATGTCATGGCTGGTTCTTCTACTGCTAACTCAGTGTAAAACACATATTTCTGTGACAACACAAACCAATAAATTCATAAAAGAAAAAGTGAAAGTAAATTCTGACCTTGTTCATGTGTGTGTGTCAAAATGTCACAATATAGTGAAACAAAGATACGTATGAAAGGTATGGTTGTAGAGAAACAAAGAATGACGTGAATGACTGACTTTTTATTCTCTTAAATGTCTTGATGCCCATTTTGTGTGTTCAAATTAAAAAAAAAAAAAAAATTCTTATGTGATAAAAGTATAAAAAGTTAAAAGTAAAATTCTACTTTTATTTATTTATTTATTTATTTTTACTTTATAAATTTTAAGTGTTTGCATTTTTAAAAAAAGCGTAGGTACAAAATTATCCTGTGCTGAAATTCCAAATTAAAAATATGAACACAAAATTCTACTTCACATTTCTAAGAACTTTAAAAAATAATTTCATCTTCATTTTTATAAATTCAAAATTAACTGACTTCTACTGTACACTGTAAAAAATAAAAAACACAATTTGTTGAGTCAGCTTAAAATAATTTGTTACCCTGCTGCCTTAAAATTTTAAGTTCAGTCAACTAAAATAAGTTTATTCAACTTGAAATGTTAAGTTGTACTAAGTAACAAATTAGATATTTGTATCTGCTAAACTTAACAGGTGGGTAAGTAAACCAGCTGCCTTAAAATTTTAAGTTGATTCAACTCAAATATCTAAGTTGTCACTTAGTATAATTTAACATTTCAAGTTGAATAAACATTTTTTGAGTTGACTGAACTTAAAATTTTAAGGCAGCCAGGTTACAAATTATTTTAAGATGACTCAACAAATTGTTTTTTACAGTGTAGTTGGCAAGAACCTGAAAGCTGGTCAGATCTTTATTATAAGGTCATGTGACAAATAATATAACAGATAAAACATAGTAGTTTCATTTTTCATGTGAATTTCAAAGTGTGAAGTCCCTCTGAATCACCCTGATTTGTACATAGAAATTCAACATCACCTGCCCATCTGCATGTGTGCGCAGGACGAGAGGAACCAGGTGTTAATCGCGTATCTGTGGATCAGACAGACGTGGCACGACGCTCATCTGAAGTGGAATAAAGAGGAGTACGACGGTCTGGAGGTGATTCGCATTCCCAGCAGCCTGGTGTGGCGACCAGATCTGGTGCTGTATAACAAGTCCGTACGTTCACACACACACTACTTTATCTGTCCTGGTTGTTCATCAGTTGACAGCTCTCTGCAGTTTCAGTGAGGAATGATGAGTAAGTCCCTCTCTTTGTGTTCTGGATCAGAGCGGATGATGATTTCTCCGGGCCGGTGGACACTAATGTGGTGCTGCGGTATAACGGCGAGATCACATGGGACGCTCCGGCCATCACTAAGAGTTCCTGTGTGGTGGATGTTTCCTACTTTCCCTTCGATAGCCAGCAGTGCAACCTGACCTTCGGCTCATGGACTTACAACGGAAACCAGGTACAAACACCTTTTATATATTTTTTAATACAAGTCTCTTGAACAATGAACTTGCAGTTAAAGGCATTTATAACATATCGGTTACACCAAGTTAAATGCTTAGACAAACAAAAGGGTCTGTAAATGATGACACAGATAAGTTATGTAAATGATTTAGGCTATTAAAGGCAGCAGAGCATAAAAGAAGCTGTATTTTATACATATTTAACAACAAAACTAATAATTATGTTTCTCAGCAAATACAGTTGAATTTTTTTTGTTCAATGTTCAAAAAACATGTAACTCTGCGTTCAAAAGTTTCCACAGTCTAAATTTAATATTTGAGAAACGTCTTAAGAACATATTTTGGTTAGCTGTCTATTCTCACAAAACTAGACTGAAATTCACCTAAAAATGAAAATCTGCTCACCCGCAGGCCACCCAGGATGTAGATCTTTTTTTCTTCATCAGATTTGTAGAAAAGTGTCATTCCACCACTTGCACATGACCAGTGGATCCTCTGCAGTGAATGGGTGCTGTCAGAATGAGAGGTCTCTTACGAGGAAGATTCATTCACTTGTTTGCCAATGAACCACACAGAGACATTTTGATCAGATGTATTAATGTCATCTAATCTCATTTTGTAAGTGACTTTTCTTTCTGTTTTAAAGATGTTTTCTTTGGATTGTTTGACTACTCAAAAGAGAACATATGAAAACATAATTTGTGCTGGCTAAATTTCACATAAACAAAAATCTGTTTCTAAGTAAGTTGATCTTGGCAAGAATATGGAAACTATCCAAAGCTCTTTTAATCCTAAAATAGTGAAGACTGTATCTTTATGTTTGCCCTGTGTGTCCTCATAAGTTATAAAAACATATATGCAGTTCCCAGCTAAATTAAAAGTTTTACGAACCTTGACCGAAGTTCCGATCTAAATGAAATGATTCATGATCCCTGCTCTGTAGTCCCGATCTGAATAAAGATTCATGAACCATCATTTCAGACCGAGACTTCGGACTTAATTCGCAAACCCTTTCCGAAGTTCCGATCTGAATCAAAAGATTCATTCATACATTTTCTATTCATATAAAGTCAGTTCAGAGACCCGTCACCTGTCGGCGATCCCAGGTGTTTGTGTAAAATAAATACATTTTTCAGGGTTTTTTGTTTTGTTTTTGTTTTGTTTTTGTTTTTTTTTATGGTAACTTCAACTATGAGTCAGCGATCTCCTGGGTTTAGTGTCAGATACATTTTTTATTAATAAACATTAACTTCAGATACCAGTCAGCAATCGCAGGTAGTTTCTGTCAAATAAATAGTTTTATTTACATAATGTAACTTCAAATAGCTGTCGGTGATCACAGGCGCTTCCTGTCAAATATTTTATTTTAATATACATAAACCTCAGGTACTTAACAGTAATGGCAGGCAGTTTGTGTCAAATAAATACATTTTCTATTCATATAAAGTAAGTTCAGATACCCGTCGGAGATCCCAGGGGCTCCTGTCAAAAAATATATATTTTTGTATGGCAACATCCTATGTGTCAGCGATCTCATGGCTTTCATGTCAAATAAGATTTATAGCCTATTCATAAAACTTCAGATACCTGTCGGCAAACGCAGGCAGTTTGTGTCAAATAAATACATTTTCTGTTCATATAAAGTAAGTTCAGATACCCGTAATGATCGCAGGGTTCTGGTGTCAAATAAATACATTTTATATGTTTGTACTGTAACATCAACTAGGTGTCAGCGATCACATGGGTTTCGTGTCAATTACATTTTATATTCATAAACAGTAACTTTAGATGCCTGTCAGCAGTCACAGGCAGTTTCTGTCTAATAAATATTTTTTAAATGTTTATGTATCTTCAAACACCTGTCAGCGATCGCAGGCGCTTCCTGTCAAATATTTTATTTTACTATACAGAAACCTCAGGTACTACACAATAATGGTAGGCAGTTTGCATAAAAAAATATATATTTTCTATTTATATAAAGTAAGTTCAGATACCCGTTGGAGATCCCAGGGGCTCCTGTCAAATAAATATACTTTTCTGTTTTTGTATGGTAACATCAACTATGTGTCAGCGATCTCATGAGTTTCATGTCAAATACGATTTATATTCATGAGCAGAATCTTCAGATACCTGTCAGCAATTGCAGGCAATTTCTGTCAAATAAATACATTTCTATTCATATAAAGTAACTTCGATGGCAGGCGCTTCCTGTCAAAAATTGTATTTTAATATACAGAACAGTAACTGTAACAGTAACTACTGGTTTAACTTACTGGTTTTACGAGATTAACTGAAAGAAGTGAAAAAGTATGCTTTTTACAAATTAAATATTCATTTTTCCATTCCAAAGATAACCTCAAAGACAAATCTATGAACATATTCAGGTGAGGTAACCGGTTTACTACTAACTATTGAAACTCTCCATTAATATGTCAAGCTGCACCTCAAAATACATTTAGAACGAAGCTGGCCCTGTTGTACGGAGGAACTAGACGGTACTAAATACCCTCAAAGGAAAGCAAAAGCAATTGAAGATCTAGCAAACTATTCTCGGCCCGGATCCGACCCGAGCCTGTCTTTTATCTCCTTTCTCCCAAAACAGCTTATACTACTGTTTCAGCTATTAAAATAGCTTAGTTTTGTATGCAATGGCAAAGTGATTATATTTTGTTTTATCAAGTTATTTTGATAGCATTTTTTGTTTTGTTTTGTTCGTTAAATATAAGTTTTGTTTTTAAAGGTACGACAAAGCGGCCAGCGGAAGACTGTTTGATAAATTTTGCATTCTCAAATCATTATGACTTGCCTAAAATAAATACATATAAAACAGTTCAAGTATAAAACAATGTTATTTTTAACGTTAAACCTAGATAAATGTGTGCTATTAGGTGCATATCCAATCATTTGTGCGGAGAATGGAAGCTAAAGCCGCTTTGCAGGACATGGAGGTGCCAGCGCGATCACTTACATTTTCTTTTTTTTTTTTTTCAGTGGAAACAATTTAAAAAATTCCGTCATTTTTGCTGATAAAAGTAATACATCATTCGGAGCTGTAAAGGGTCTACTTTTATTTGTGTGCACTCACAATATCAACAAAACGTTGCAAACGGTGCTTCTATAAAAGAAAGAAAACAAACATTCTGTTGTCTCAACAGGAGCGCTTTACAAAAATGAACCGAAACTCAGCGAATATAAACCTCTCAGACATGATACATACATCTATAGAAAGCTTTAAATTATAACTTAACGAAATAAAGCAAATCAAAAACAAAAACTTTTTCATTGTGTAATCTGTAAAGATGCATTTCTCTGTAAAGGCGCATCCAAATAGGAGATGGCGACACTGACTCAGAAAACGCTAGTTTAATAATAAATAATTCAAAAATCTCCTTACTATTTCACCCCGACACATTAATGGTAGTGACTTTTGCTGGTGCTTTTCGGCAAGCTTTAGCCTATTGTGTGCGCTTGAACGCGGAACTGTTCCAGCTGCGCTGAAGGCGCGCTCGCTGCTGCTGCTGACGGAGACAAAGCGCCTTCCGAGCCGGTCTCGAAAGTGAAAGCAAAAGTGAAGTCTGGCCTTATGTCCACCAACGCGGTTTTTTTTTTTCATCACCATAATTGGTGGATGTCTAAAATATAGGCTAAAAATAAAGAGAAGCCTAAAACAGGCCCGAAGCCCGGCGCGCTTCCGAACTATGATGTGAAATTATACGGGCGTAAAAAAGTCGAGGCCCGTCGGGCTCGGGCTAAAATGCAGGGCTCTACCGGGACATATCAACCAGTAGCCTAATTTCATTGCCAGTAACAGAAGGTAAAATTCAAAAGTTATTCTTGACTGCGCTGTATTGGTTTGGTGCGCGGCAATACGATAGGGCATTGTTTTGATGCTTATCCGAAAAATATTTTCTCTTTCGCTTTTTTTTTTTTTTTTTTTTTTAACAAAGTTAAAGAGGTAAACTTTATCATTCAACTGAACAGTGCAGGTATGTTTGAAACACTTTAGCTACTTTATATGTTCTTACTCCACATATGTATTAAATGTGCGTTTATGAAATCGTCCTTTTTAAGTCTCAAGTAACATCAGTATGACCTGTTTCAGACGAAAAAGTGGTCTGGTCTGAACCAGGAGAAAAATCTGCACAGATCAAGCACCATTTAAAAGCTAAAAAAAGTCCAAAACCGCTCTTAACAAATATGTGGATTTTGATGTGAGAAACAACAGAATTATGTACTCTTTTGTCTTCTCAAGATGTTAACAGATGTACTGGAGTGTGGATTACTTGTGGATTATTGTGATGTTTTTATCAGCTGTTTGGACTCTCATTATGACGGCACCCATTCACTGCAGAGGATCCATTGTTGAGACAGTGATGGAATAACACAGTTCTCCAAATCTGATGAAAAAAATGTAAATGAAAAAACTAATTGTAATCTTGAATGGCTTGAGTGTGAGCACATTTCATTTCTGGGTAAACCGTTCCTTTTAAGCATTTACAAACATTGATGCATTGCCAGAAATTTGTTGAAAGCCATCATCAGTGTGTCCTACAGGTGCCTGAATAGTTTAAAGACAGCGCCACCTAGTGTTCAGAAGATATAGTCTAGTCCAGTGTGTTCATTTTAGCCAAGAATCATCCCATTAGACAGAAAGAGTGACATGCAAACCAGCCAATTGCATTTTAGGCATGAGTTAATTAAAAATAGTTGTTTTCTAACATGTCCATTGATCTCCTGCAGGTGGACATCACCATGGGGATGGACAGCGGAGACCTGTCGGACTTCGTGGAGAACGTAGAGTGGGAATGTCACGGAATGCCGGCCACCAAGAACGTGATCATGTACGGCTGCTGCTCGGATCCGTATCCCGACATCACCTACACTCTCCTGCTGCAGAGACGCAGCTCCTTCTACATCTTTAACCTGCTGCTGCCCTGTTTCCTCATCTCCTTCCTTGCACCCCTGGGTTTCTACCTGCCCGCCGACTCGGGTGAGAAAGTCTCACTGGGCGTGACGGTTCTGCTGGCACTTACTGTCTTCCAGATGATGGTGGCGGAGAGCATGCCTCCCTCCGAGAGTGTTCCTCTGATCGGTGAGTCTCTCAATTAGTTTGTGTGTTTGTACAGAGAATCAGCTGATCTGGACTGGACATTTCTAATAATTGCAAATGTTTCTTGAGGAGCGAATCCACATATTAGAATGATTTCTGAAGAATCATGTGCCACTTAAGACTGAGGTAATTTTGCTAAAAATTCAGCTTTGATCACATAAATAAATTACTTATTAAAATAGATTCACATACAAAACTGCTATTTTAAATTGCAATATTATTTCACAATTTTACTGTATTTTTTGATCAAATAATTGCAGTCTTGGTGAGCAGAACATATTTCTTTCAGAAACATTAAAGGTCCTAGCAACACTAAATGTTTGAATGGTAGTGTATAAAAATCTGTATTTAGTTTATATATTTTATCATATTTAGTCTTTATCTCTGTCAGGTAAATACTACATAGCAACGATGACTATGATCACAGCATCCACTGCTTTGACCATCTTCATCATGAACATTCATTTCTGTGGAGCAGAGGCCAAACCGGTGCCATACTGGGCCAAAGTCCTCATCATCGACTACATGTCCAAGATCTTCTTTGTCTATGAGGTTGGCGAGAGCTGTGCTTCACCATTTGGACAGATGGAGGAATCTGAATCCTTCCACAGTCCGAACCAGCATCAGAATCACAACCAGAACCTCCATCCCAAAGAGAAACCGAAAGCACCTCCACCCCCCTGCTGCCCTGATGATGACAAATCGGCTGCCTTCAGTCTGACCTTTGACCCCTGCGTTTACTGCAGTTGCCGTGGCACTGGTGGTATCCTTGGGTGTGACCCCAAACTGGTCCGGAATGTCGAATATATCGCCAACTGCTTCCGTGAGCAAAAGGCCACGTGCCTGAAAGTTGCCGAATGGAAGAAGGTCGCCAAGGTCATGGACCGAATCTTCATGTGGATATTTTTCATCATGGTTTTCCTCATGAGCATCCTCATCATCGGGAAGGCACCTTGAACTGATTGATGTGACAGTCAGGTGAGAGACATGAGCACAGACGCCATTTTATTTATTTATTTTTTATTTTCTGACTCTGTGACATTTTCAAGTTTCACAGCCCACTTTTTTGTGTCCACTTTTTTCCAACACCATGAAAAAAAAATTACACGACAAACAGTGATTTTCTTCCTCAGTCTTGTTTTCCAGTGCAAATATCTACACATTCTTAAATCAAGATACATTTACTGGAGAAGCAAAATCACACAAGATATTTAAAAAAAAAAAATGAAGTGAGTTTATGCTTAAAACAAGAACAGATATCAGTTGTGGGGTCAGAAAAATAAAGTTAATTTAAAGGGAAAACAAGATTATTTTTTTGACCTTATTGGCTGATATTTTTTCTTGTTTAAATCATAAATTTGCCTAATGTATGTCATTTTTTAGAAAATAAGACTTAATATCTTAAGTCATTTTCCATTTAAAGTAAACATACCTTGATTTAGAGGAATCGGTTACTGAAAAATGAACATTTGCAATCCAGGATGAGTTTATTTCTTCATCAGATTTGGAGAAATGTGTGATTCCATCACTGTCTCACCAGTGGGTCCTCCTCAGTGAATGGGTGCCGTCAGAATGAGAGTCAACATTACAAAAATCCACAAGTAATCCACACCACTCCATTGATGGACTGGAATCAGGTGGATTACTTGTGATTATTAACTTTTTGGGTGGATTATTATGGTTAAACAATTTTTAGTTATTTGTAATGAAAACAAGACAAAAATACTGAGAGCAGAAAACTTTTAATGATTTAAAAACTTTCTTCATTTCTTACTACAGTCATTTTCTTTTTGATTCAGACAGATTGTGCTGTATTATGCATCATGCTGGATCCTCTGCGTGTGTGTGTGTGTGTGTGTGTGTGTGTGTAAGATAATCTGAGTATTAATAATGCAGACTATTGCCTCTCAATGAGCACATCAGTTATGTCAGTCTGTCTGATAAGAGATCCGATTTTCTTCATTAGAAGGCTGTGACCCATCTTCATTACAGGAGTCTCTCACACACACGAATGTATAAATTTGGACAAACTGTAGATTTACACTGTTTTTACCTGTAAATAAAACTAATGATCATGCTCAGTGAATTATATTTTCACATTCACTTTCCAGAAGGCCATGTGTCACCTGTGTGTGTGTAGGGATGTTTTACACTTTTATGATTTTTGTCTTTCTTTGTCATTTATATCCATGCAATGGTTTTGTTCTTCTGTTGAAAAAAAGTTCATTACATAGATACTTTTAAGACATTGTAGTGGGGTGAAATAATCAGTGTGTACTGTATGTACTCAGCAGGGAAATGTGTAATTATCTCAAACAACTCAATGCAACATTTCAGACTGAATTTACATGTGCCTTCAAGTTTACAGATTATTAAGATCTTCTTTTGTCACTGAATGGGAATAGCTGTGCCCTATAGCCCCAGTTTTTCTTTTACTGTCGCTAACACTGCTCCTATTCCTGTCAGTGCTGTTACTCCTCCTGCTGACATTGCTACTGGAAGTACTGCACCTGCTCCTATTGCTATTAGCATTGTTTTCCCCATGTCTTTAAAATCCTCACATTGGATCTGGGCTTGTTCATAAATCTCATTCATATACTGCTGTCCTTTGTTCTCCTCCACCATCTTCTCAATCTTCTCCAGCAGTCCTGTGACCTGAGAGCGGTTCCCCATGTCCTCATTATTGAATGAGTGATATCTGCCACCACATGAATCAACAAGAGCCCTGAGGTCAACACTACTATTGATATACTCATCCAATGATTTACCTGTCGGATGATCAGCCTGAGTGAACAGAATGACGGTGTAATGAACAGCATCTTCTCCAAAGTTCTCCTGCATCCATTTTGCTGGGTTTCTCTCCTCGTCTGTGAATCCCACATCCAGTCTGATGACCAGCAGAAATGCATGAGGACCAGGAAGAGACATGTACATGCACTTCTCTATCTCAGCCCTCAGTTCCTCTTTTGGCATTTGAGTATCAAACATGCCTGGAGTGTCGATTACTGAGATGTTTCTGTCTCCGCTCACCACTTCCCCTCTCTCACAGGTTTTAGTAACTGACTGTGGTCCAAAACCCTTCTTAAAATGCTCTTCACCCAATATAGTGTTTCCTGTTGAACTCTTTCCAGCTCTAGTTTTTCCCACGACAACAATTCTCAGATCTGATGGAGAGAGAAGACTTATATTATATTTACATCATTTACAAACAAATTAATAAAATACTTTAACAGGTAATATGTTTTGGTTAACATGACATACTATACAGTACATACGCTTCTCTCTGGATCACAAAGAATCCAACCACAAATGTGTGGCTGCAGTATAACCTAACTGTGCAAGATCTCCATGTGAAATCCTCGTCCATGTGAACCAAAAAAAAAAAAAAAAACAGTGGCAGTGCAAGGCTGCTTCTTTTCAAGCTTCAAAAACCACCAAAAATGACAAAACACAAATTTTAATGCAAACCATTATTCAGTGAAATTTCTGATGTCTGCCTCCAAGGAAAGAAAGTCATACAGGTTTGGAGTGACACAAGGGATAAAATGATGTCAGGATCACTTTATATCGAAAAATACGTTTTTATGATTCGGAATAAATATAAAATAAACAAATTAAGAAAAACCGGTAAGACTTTACGTGTGCACAAATATGCATTAATTCATGCTTAACTAATGCACAGATAATCATGAGTTAATATATAACTAAAGAACTAAACCATTTATTAATAATTACTTCATCAGCAACAAATGAACATTCTATATGATTCATAGATTAAGTAATCAATAAATTGTTATTAGTTAAATGTGTCATAATGTATTAATTCCCTAATAACTTATTTTATGAACTAATAGTGTAAATTCATGTGTTAATTACCACAGTGGGTTGAAGCCACGCATTTCATCTTCCAGTTGTCTGCTTTAATTAATCGTTAGCTAATGATTTGCAAATGTATCTTTATGTTATGACTTTACTTGTTGAGCCACAGAACTATTAACTAATTGTTAAGTAACATGTCATTGTGGTTATGGGTTCAGAATTGGTTAGTTAGTCATGTGCCTCAACAAGTAAAGTCATAACATAATGATATCTTTGCAAATCATTAGCTAATGATTAATTAAAGCAGACAACTGGAAGATGAAATGTATGACTTCAACCGATGAAAATGCATGGCTCCAACTCACTGAGGCACTAACTAACTAATTCTGAATGATATCATATATATGAATCATATAGATGAATGATAGATATCATATATATTCATTAGTTGCTGATGTAGTAATCATTAATAAATGGTTTAGTTCTTCATGCATTCTACATTTTCTTGTGATTATCTGTGCATTAATTAAGCATGAATTAATGCATATTTGTGCACTCGTATTGTACAGTGTTACCGAAAAATCTTCATCAATGGCAACCATGGAAAAATACAGGAGTGCGTAAGCATTTCTCATGTTTGTGTTTATTGACAAAGTAGGTTAAATCCATCATATTTATTTAGAGGACTGACGGATTCAGTCAAATAAAACAGTAGAATGGGTGAACTCATTTGTTATTGTCTTTTATTGAGCTCCTTGACAACAGTTGTGCTATTGATATTTGTTACATGTAGAAATAAATGATCTGCCTTTTTGTGCCAACAGACTAGACTCATTTGCATATATGCACAGGGAAGATACTGTCCTTTTTTTTTTTTTTAAAGGCAAATGTTTAAGCATGAGTGGACAATAGTTTTGTTATATGCTTTTATCCAGTTATATACTTTTAAATCATACCGACAAAAGTCTGGATCCAACTTTTACAAAGATCTGAGATGACTGCACACCTTAGAAGAGATGATGCCAACCCTAAACCAACATACGAAACTACTAACTTTTGCTTGAGTTAGATCGCAACATATAATCATTCATTGCCGTAGTGTTCCCCATTTCTTTGAATACGTCATTAACTAATGATTTACTGTACATGTACAATGATCCTGTACATTTCTGCCATAGTCACCACTGATAAGCTACTCCTAAACAGAATGTAGAACCTTTTTTTTGTATCGTGAAAAGCGCTATAGGAAAAGTGAATTTAACTGAAAAAAATAACTAAATCAAACAACCATCTTATTCTGACTCATGATGCTCTCAGTGCTTTCATTTGTTTTTATTAAGAGAACATGATCATTTTAATGAGAAAAGTCTAACATTGCTTCAACAGGCTCTAAGGCACCGGACCCTTTATTGCTCCTCGTGCACTGGGGCAAATGGCTGCCCACTGTTCCATGTGTGTGTGTGCGTTTGTGTGCGCGCGCACTTGGATGGGTTAAATGCAGAGCACAAATTCCTTGATGGGCAACTTGGTAAATGTCATGACTTTCACTTCATTTTTTTCACTTCAGCAAAATGTTTTGAAATGAATCTTTTTTATTTTCTATTGAACTTTTTAGTCTTTTACAAGAAACCAGGAATACTTTAAGTGACTGTTATCAAATGAGATCTGATTTTGGCCACTTAAAAAGATGATTTCAGTAAGTTGTTTGTTCCTGCTTTTGACCATTAAGTCTATAATTATAAAACTTAGTTTGCCTATACTAATAAATGTAAACAAATGTACTTTAATGTTATTTCATGATGAGTGGTTATGTAATACATTTAGAGTGTTTTGTTTATTATTACCAGTGTATCATTGTTACAGCACTCAATTAACAATGTAGCTGAACTGAAAGGCACAGTTTAATCATGATTGTAAAAATGTATTTGTTGACATGTATTCTACATCTGTATACTACTGTATATCGCAATGCCTAGAACCAAAGACTTTGCTATCATATGATGCATTACAAATATTCTCTATATGTATTTAAGAGAGTTAAAATGATTCAGGATTTCTCACTGTTATTAGGAAATCATAGCCTAATAGACTAATTATAAATCCTTAATATCATTTAAATTCAAATTAATAAAGTTTGACTGACCTTTATCTGTTGATTCCATTTTTACTTCTAATAATTCTGTTGTACTGAGAGAGTCAACCCGACAGTATGAGCCTGTGTATTTGAGCATTTACATATTGTTCTCCAACAAAAACTTCACCCATATGAGCCTGTGTATTTGAGCATTTACATATTGTTCTCCAACAAAAACTTCACCCATCTCTCTCTCTCTCGTTCTTATGGACAATATGGACATTGAAACTGAAAATGTTCCGTTTCAGACGTTGTTTGAATTATTAACCTATTTTAATATAAGTATAATAATTTAATAAATTGTTGGATCGAGGCATGTGATCGACTGAGTCAATAAAAATCTCACTCCAGCCAGGAAACCAAAGTTGGCAACCCTGATATAATGTACTGTAGTTTTTTTTTTTTTTTTTTTTTTTTTTTTTTGGATGGGAGACGCAGTTCCGGTCGTGTCCACCAGATATCAGCAGATCATCACAGATTAAACTGAACCTGCAACTTCATCTCTAAACCAGGGTATGCGTTTAAATTAAAGACTCTAGTGATTTTGTTTTAATAATTCATTGTGTGGTGACCTTAGCTAAAGATTTTTACAGGTAAACATTGAGTGCAGGTCTGAAGGTTTTTTTGTAATCCTGTTAAGTTTTATCTAAATCTATAAATGTACTTTACGTTTCACCCAAGGTGAAATTTTACGGACGAGCACGTTTGTTTTGCTCGTGAAGTAAAGCATCATTCCCGCCGCTCCACCTCCCGTAGTCATGGAGACGGAATCCCGCCTGTGTCATCTGACTATAAACTTCTGCTGCCTCCGGTTTCAGGCTGTTTTTGTTCGGTAAAGTTTCCTCAGACAGACACAGATTAATTTAACTGATCGTGGAGACATTCACAGATTCAGCGATGTTTTCATAAGAGCTGCAGGACTCAAGAGTTTCCGGTAAGTAACATCTTTGTGTTTTTTGAACATCCTGAAACACTGAATGTAAACACTGAAATATGTAAACAACTTCCTGCGGTAGTCTAGATGTTATATTATTTCTATTTTATAGAGTTTTACTGAGCGTTTGTGTGTGAATAAATCATTGTCATCATTAATAAATGAACAGTTACTCTGATGTTTTGTTTTTACTGTTTGTTTCGCACAGATGTTTTGTATTGAACATCTCTGCTCTGATAATTGAGAATAATGATTTTGGGAAATGGTTTTAAATCACTATATGGATATATTATGCCATATCGGAATTAAGTATGCTTATTTTTTTTTTTTTTTACGTAAAATTTCTATTAAAAGTGACCACAAAAAGTATTTGGACACCTATAGATGTCTGAAAAAATGCTTTAGATCAAGTGTCTATCTGTTTTAAATGCTTCATATCTTATTTTCTTTGTACATTTTTGCTTATCTTTTTTTCATTTTTTTTGTTGATAAGCGTGTTTGTGCATCTTTCTTTACAGTAAATGATATACAGACTTTTTAAAAAGTTGGTAAATGCAACTTTTCATCTCACAATTTAAACTTTATTCATCACAATTTTGAGAAAAAAGTCAGAATCGCAAGACATGCACTTCAAATTGCAAGAAAAAGTCAGAATTGCAAGAAAGGCTTCCATAATAAACTTTTAATAATTGTTTATTTTTGAAAACAAGACTAAAGAAAATATGTGACCATGCACCACAAAACCATTTTTAAGCAGCACGGGTATATTTGTAGCAATAGCTAAAAATACTTTGTATGGGTCAAAATTATAGATTTTTCTTTTATGTCAAAAATTCATTAGGTTATTAAGTAAAGATCTTGTTCCATTAAGATATTTTGTAATATATCAAATATTAATATTATTAATATATCAAAGCATTTTTGATTAGTAATATGCATTGCTAAGAACTTCATTTGGACAACTTTAAAGGCGATTTTCTCAATATTTTGATTTTTTAAAAGATTTTTAAATAGTTGCATCTCAGCCAAATATTGTCCTATCCTAACAAACCATACATCAATGGAAAGCTTATTTATTCAACTTTTAGATTATATATAACTATCAACTATCAATTTCGTAAAATTGACCCTTGTGACTGGTTTTGTGGTCCATGGTCACATATATCTTGATTTAAGAATTCTTTGATTTTTATAATAAAAAGCAAGACAAAAATACTAAGTAATAGTATTTTTAAGTAAAATAAAAAGTAAGTAAAATAATCTTTGCATTGTTTGTGTGTATATCTCAGAGGATGGTCAGGAAAAGCGGCATTACGCGTCGTTCATCGAAGCGTGGCTCTCAAATCCCGGCTCTCAAACACCTCTCTTTGCTGGATCCGGCTCCTCCAGAACCTCCTCTGCTCCAGTCCGGTCCAGAAGAGAGTCCCGCCTGTCTGGACCGGGTTTACCTGCACGCTGCTGCCATCTTTCAGAACACACACCTGGAGAAACCTGCCGCTCACAGGCTCATCAGCTACGGGAAAAGGTCAGAGGTCAGATTGCCTGTCGCCAAGGATGAAGCGTCTCAGCGATCAGCGTATCAGCTCGCCTTCAATACACTCAAATGTAAGTGTGAATTGTGTTTCTTAGACTCTAATGAAGAGAAATTATTAAATCTAGCAACATCAAAGTCGGTTCATTGTTTTTTTCTTCAAAAATCTGTCTGCCACAAATGCACTGCAAAAAATGATTGTTTTCTATTACAAATATGTGAAAAAAGTTCTGGAGGGGGCCGGTTCCTTCTCCGAAGACTGCCTCTGTTAGGCGTCCCACGTGATGGTCAGTATCTGTTAGCACTGTGTCGTTTTAGCAGAATATTCAATCTGCTGGTTCTCCAGAGGACGACTGCTTTAATGAGCGCGCCATACATCGCTGTGGAGGAAAGGGTCCACTAAACGACAACTAACTAATGAGTCTCTTTGTGCCCAAGAGAATAAGACAGAAACAGTACAGCACAACGCACATTGTGTACTGTGTGAGCATCAGCGCTGGGTAATGCGTCACAATTAAAGCTACGTTATGCAACTTTTACTTTTTGATCACAAATAATGAGAGAGTTATTAATAAGAGAGTGCAAAAAAATGTTCAGCTCATATCTTTACCCAGACTAAACTCTTTTCCATATATAAACATTCTTTTATCAAGATACATTTACTGGATAAGCAAAATGAGTTAAGATATTAAAGGGATAGTTCTCCCAAAAATTAAAAATTTGTCATGATTTACTCCTCATGTTGTTTCAAACCTATAAGGTTGATCCTCTAAACACAAATGAAGATATTTTTTAATAAAACCTGAGAGGTTTATATCCCTCTATTTCAACTCCCAGGTAACCAAAACTCCAAGGTCATAAAGGCATTATAAAATCAATTGAGCAGTGCAATCCAAGTCTTGTGAAGAGTTACGATCACTTTATATGATAAACAGATGTCATTTTGGCTTTTATTCATCCATATAAACATAGAGTGAATCACACAGGGTAATCACAGAAGCTTGTGCATGCTCTGTATTCACCATATGTAATGTTTGCATGTAAAATAAAAGCCTAAATTAAATTTGTTCATTATTTAAAGACATCAAATGTCTTCAGAAGACTTAGATTAAACTATTCAATTCATGTGGATTTGATTTATGGTGCTTAAATGACCTTTTTGTATCTTTTATGTTTTGTCTACCACTGGAGGGACAGAAACCTGCCAGGTTTCATTAAAAATATCTTAATTTGTGACCCTGGACCGCAAAACCAGTCGTAAGTAGCACGGGTATATTTGTAGCAGTGGCCAACAATAATTGATTTAAAATGATAGATTTTTCTTTTTTGCCAAAAATCATTAGAGAAATTAAGATCATGTTCCATGAAGATATTTTGTAAATTTCCTACCGTAAGTATGTCAAAACTTGATTTTTGATTAGTAATATGCATCGCTAAGAACTTCATTTGGACAACTTAAGGTGATTTTCTTAATATTTTGATTTATTTTTTTTGTTTTGCACCATCAGATTCCAGATTTTCAAATTGTTGTATCTCAGCCAAATATTGTCCTATACTAACAAATCATACATCAATGGAAAGCTTATTTATTCAGATGATGTATAAATGTCAATTTAAAAAAATTGACCCTAATGACTGGTTTTGTGGTCCAGGGTCACGTTTGTGTTTCTTATGTGTCTTGTGGGTTTAGAACAAGATGAAGGTGAAAAAAAAGATTTTTTTTGTTTTTTTTTTGGGTGAACTATCCCTTTAAGTCTTGTTTTCAGAAAAAAATATCAAACAACAAGAAACAGTATCTGTTAGTTTGGTAAGAAAACAAACTTTAAGGGGAAAACAACCTTGACTAGATATTTGTTCTTGTTTTAAGCATAAACTCTTTTAATTTTGATGCATTTTTCAGGAAACAAGACTCAGGCCCGGTTTCACAGATGGGGCTTAGACTAAGCCAGGATTAGCCCATGGTTCAATTAAGACTTTTAAGTAATTTTTATAAACGTGCTTAGAAAAAAACATCACTGGTGTGCATTCTGAGACAAAACAAAGACACTGATATATTTTAAGATCAGTCAGTTCAAGTTTCTTTTTGTTGAAACATCTAAGACTTACATTTTAGTCTAGGACTAGGCTTAAGCCTTGTCTGTGAAACCAGGGGTTAATGTCTTAAGTCATTTTACTTTTCCTGTAAAATTATCTTGATTTACGAATGTTTAGATATTTGTACTGGAAAACAAGTCAAAAATACTGGGAAGAAAATCATTTTTCTGCAGTGGGGCAAACCTAGAGGTAATCACCAGTTGTAAAAAAAAACAAAAAAAAACAACAACAGCAACTGGTATTTATTAGTAAAAAATAAATAAATTATTATTTAATATGCAATTTAATATTTATTTAAAATAAAAATATGCATTTAATTTTTTAAAATAAATTTGTATTTATATTAATTTTAATATTTTTAGTGAGGTTTAAACTAGTTTTTTAATGAAGATGGTAACTCATCAGTTTTTTAATAATATATTTGTGTTAATTATCTGCCTTCCTCATAGCATTCTTCTGCGTTTATAATGAGAAAGGCAAGTCTTAATCTGGAAGAAGGCAATCAAATTGCTCTTTCTTATCTCTTAAATTCTCAGTTGTCTTTCATTTAAGTATCAGTTATAGCTGAGCGGCTTCTACAGATCATTTAGTGAGAAATTTTTTGTATCTTAGCAAATCTGAGACCAGTTGTTGAGATCTCTTCTGAGACTCGGGTCTTTTTCTCAGGAGAAACATCTGAGAAGCAGGAGTCTCCATTTGAGACATTATTGAGATCTCATTCGTGACTTTTCCCTGTGGGAGTATGTCAGAGACAGAATGATGATGAATCGTTTTGTGAGCTGAATTGATACAGCGATTTAAATTAAATATCTTCATTCTGCTACCCATAATGCAACAGATCAGTCGACCAATCATCTGCTGTCTGAGCTGCTCGGCCGATAAGGGCGTCTGCCGGACGATGTGATTAGATTCGGAGATTGATTTCTCTGTGTGTGTGTCAGTGAAGAACATATAGGGCAGGTGGTCTGACAGGCGTTATCCGTCCATCAGTGTCCAAGTGTCGGTAAACACTAATCCTACATTTCCCAGAATGCCTTTCTGCTGTCATACGGCTCATCAGCATTCATTAGGCAGAATTAGGAGTTAAGAAATGATCACAGATGTCTCACAACGTCTCTGGGCCTTTACATGCACCTTAATTAGAGGCGCTAATGAAATGCAGACGCTTGTTGTCGAGCTGAATGTTAATTTCAAAAGCTCATTCTGGCGTGGTGAGATCGCACAATAAATACAAACACAGTCTCTGAAGAATATGCTCTGATCCATGTTTGAGGGCCATTTACAGTGGATGTCTAATAAATAAAATAAAATAATAATAATAACAATTAATTATTTTATTTTACAGAAAGAATATTATTACATGTAAAAAAATGACTGTATAGAATACTATGTATTATACTGTAAAAATTGACTATATAATGATAAATTTGGTAGTACGATTGTTAAACAAATGCTATTATTTAATAAAATATTTAAAAGAAAAATATACTGCTATTTAAATACCATTCTTCTGTAATAAGTGCACACATAATAATTTTATTTTATCGTACAATTGTAAAATAAAATTATTATTTATAACTGTAAAATAAAATAGTTATTATTATTATTATTCATTATATATTCATATTCATTATTCATTAAAATATTAAGAAATATATTACTATTTTAATACTATTGTTCTGCAAAATTATTTAATAATTTAGTTTTACAGTACAATTGTAAAACAAAACATTATTGTTAACCGTAAAATAAAATGTATTATTATACTGTAAAAATTTACTATAATGATCATTTTGTTAGTATGATTGTAAAAAAATGGCATTATTTAATCAAATATTTTTTAAAATAAACTGCTATTTAAATACCATTATTCTGTAAAAATTGAACACATAATAATTAGTTGTTATTATTATTATTATTATTCAATCAAATATTAAGAAATATATTACTATTTTAATGATATTGTTCTGCAAAATTATTTAATAATTTTGTTTTACAGTACAGTTGTAATGTAAAATGATTATTATATTGGTATTGTTATTATTAAATATTAAGAAATAAATTACTATAGCTATTACTATTACAGTTGTAAAATCAAATAATTATAATAAATAACTGTAAAATAAAATTATGGTAATTATTATTAATAAAATAAATAACCATTGTATTACTACTGTAATACTTATACTGTAAAAAATAAGTAAAATAAAATGATCATTTAATGATCATTTTATTTTACAGTTGTCCTATCATTTTATTATTGTATTATTATTAAATGTAATATAAAATTATTATTATTAATTTTACAGTACAATAGTATTACAATACTAATATTTGTATTTAACAATAACATTAGTAATCATAATAAATCTTAATAATTTTGATATTATTTATATATAATCACAATATGATTTTATTTTGGCCAACTTTAATACTCAGTCTTAAAGGTTTCATCGCATCACTATCAGCACTAGTACTAGCAATAACTGACTTAAACAGCACTAAATGTTGACGTTAACAGTTGCAGGCTGTATAATGTTGAAGCATGTTTAAAAGCTGATTTTGCACCAGTGAGCTCTGAGAACAGCGCAGTCAGATGAGATCAGAAATGAGACTGAAGCTTGTGATATCGATGTGGCTGTTTTGGTTTGGCGAGCATGTTTCACATGAGACCGCGCACCTGGGAAAATCTGCTTTAATCTGTTTTAACTCCACTCTGCACAATCAATACACACACAAACGTGACTCACATATGCTCTAGCTCTCTGTGTGCCAGACACACAATCAGGAGACCTGAAGAAAAATAGTTATGCATTTGCCCTTCCGGTGATTTTTAAAACTAGTCTTGATTTCTGTCTGTGCGAACCCCGTCTTTGCAATGAAAATGTGGTTGCAGACAGTTGAACAGATGCAGGAGTGAAACGACAGTTTGAAAATAGTGTAAGAAAACAAAGAAAATGCTGTTGTAGATGATAAAATACAATTGTCTTTGCAGTAAAAATGCAAACTGTTACAGTGAAAATGTGGTTGTAGAGGGTTAAATGAATGCAAGACTGAAAAAAAACAAACAGAAAAAAACAAAGACCAAAGACATCTAAATGTAAGAAAATAGTTTTAAACAGTTCAACTGATTTGTATTTGCAGTGTAAATGCAGTTGTAAAGGGTTAAACTGCGGTTAAGGGTTAAACAGTTAAACTGATTTGTGTTTGCAGTGACAACGTGGTTGTAAAGGGTTAAACTGCGTTTTTTAAAGGGTTAAAGAGTTAAATTGATTTGTATTTGCAGTGACAATGTGGTTGTAAAGGGTTAAACTGCAGTTGTAAAGGGTTAAATAGATTTGTATTTGCAGTGAAAATCTAGTTGTAATGGGTTAAACTGATTTGTATTTGCAGTAAAAATGTGTCTGTAGAGGGTTAAACTGCAGTTGTAAAGGGTTATAAAGTTAAATTGGTTTGCATTTGCAGTGAAAATGCAGTTGTAAAGGGTTAAAAACAGTATTTGCAGTGAAAATGTGGTTGTAAAAGGTTAAACTGGTTTGTATTTGCAGTGAAAATGCAGTTGTAAAGGGTTAAAAACAGTATTTGCAGTGACAATGTGGTTGTAAAGGGTTAAATAGATTTGTATTTGCAGTGAAAATCTAGTTGTAAAGGGTTAAACTGGTTTGTATTTGCAGTGAAAATGTGGCTGTAGAGGTTTAAACCGCGGTTGTAAATTGTTAAACAGTTAAATTGATTTGCATTTGCAGTGAAAATGCGGCTGTAGAGGGTTAAACTGCAGATGTAAAGGGTTAAACAGTTAAATTGATTTGTATTTGTAGTGAAAATGTGGTTGTAAAAGGTTAAACTGCGGTTGTAAAGGGTTAAATACATTTGCATTTGCAGTGAAAATCTAGTTTGTAAAGGGTTAAACTGGTTTGTATTTGCAGTGAAAATCTGGTTGTAAAGGATTAAACTGGTTTGTATTTGCAGTGAAAATGCAGTTGTAAAGGGTTAAACTGTGGTTAAGGGTTAAACAGTTAAACTGATTTGTATTTGCAGTGACAATGTGGTTGTAAAGGGTTAAACTGCAGTTGTAAAGGGTTATAAAGTTAAATTGGTTTGCATTTGCAGGAAAAATGCAGTTGTAAAGGGTTAAAAACAGTATTTGCAGTGAAAATGTGATTGTAAAAGGTTAAACTGCGGTTGTAAAGGGTTAAATAGATTTGTATTTGCAGTGAAAATCTAGTTGTAAAGGGTTAAATTGATTTGCATTTGCAGTGAAAATGCGGCTGTAGAGGGTTAAACTGCAGATGTAAAGGGTTAAACAGTTAAATTGATTTGTATTTGCAGTGAAAATGTGGTTGTAAAAGGTTAAACTGCGGTTGTAAAGGGTTAAATAGATTTACATTTGCAGTGAAAATCTAGTTGTAAAGGGTTAAACTGGTTTGTATTTGCAGTGAAAATGCAGTTGTAAAGGGTTAAATTGGTTTGTATTTGCAGTGAAAATGCAGTTGTAAAGGGTTAAACTGGTTTGTATTTGCAGTGAAAATGCATCTGTAAAGGGTTAAACTGTGGTTGTAAAGAGTTAAACAGTTAAACTGATTTGTATTTGCAGTAAAAAATGCGGTTGTAGATTGCAGTTGTAAGACAGTTGCAGTTGTAAAACAAATGCAAAAGACTCAAAAGACAGTTTCTACAGTTTACATGTAAGAAATAAGTCAGCGTGTGTTTTCTGGATTTTGGTGTGTAGGTGTGGTTTGATTCTGTCTCTCTCTTGTTGAAAATGTGATCAAATCCATGAAATGCAAATGAAGCAGGCTTCGGCTGTAAAGGGCAGAGACTTTATTGGTCCGGTGACCTTACAGACGCCGTGATCACATTCACTTTGCACTTATAGACGTGGAGGGGCGACTGCATGATTCGTCTGCGGCTTCATCAGTTTTCATCAGGTTTGCGAGTGCAGAGACACGTCCAGAGGAGATTGGAGCTGAATTGTCTCAAGGTTCGTGGGGATTGTTGCAGTTCACTGGAGGAGATAAAGGCTTTTTAGCTGAGCAGAAAATCCACAGGGTTCATTGTGATTTCGTCCTTGAGCAGCACAACGGTTCCCCTGCCAGAGATACCGTGGTAAATATCAGCCTGCAGGAGATCCGGAGCATGTAACTCATGCAAATGACCTGATTAAAGCTCTGGGCCAAAATGAGTCGTTTCTCACGCGGGGTTCCTTCTCCTCTGACAGACAGATGAGTGTGTTTGTGTGTGTTTCACACATCTCAGAGATAAAGAAGAGAAATGGAGCTCCGTCCTTTGTGTTCATCTGTCACCCTGCTCAGATTTTTTCTTTTTCCTTTCATTTGCTGTTCTTTTCTCTGCTGTCGTCCATCACTGGACTCTCTGTGTCAAATGACTCCGCCCAAATGTGTGACGTCATCAGTTCTGTTTCACGACTCCACCCAGAGTGAGGACATTGTTGCTCCTGCTCCGCTCCTCCACCCAAAGTGATTATTGCTGCTTCTTTAAACCAGCAACCTTCAACAAGAAGTAATAAGCAAAACACAGCGTAATCTCAGTATACGGCCCTGAACAGATCAGCGCTTCTCCTCAGCGGTGCGATAAACATGATTTTCATTCTGCTGGAGTTCCAGACCATTAGTGAGGCTGCAGATTTATTCTGTCAGGCATTTCTCCACCGAGAGTTTGGCTGAGGAGCTGCTGTAAATGTGATCTATGCGATGACTATTGCTGGAGTTTGTATCGGCCTCTTGTGCTTTTTCAGCCTCTTTCTTATTCCCGCCTTCGGCTCTCCTCGAATTGGACAGCAGCTGTTCTGTGGCCACGCCCATATGCAGTGCGGATTCCTTTATTATTGGATGATTTGATGTAATCGCACTTGTGTGATGACCTAACATAGGGTTTTTTATTTTATAAATACCACACACCCTCAAATATGATCATCCTCAAATGAGGGACCCCCAAATTAAAAAAAAAGCAGATATGTAATTTCTTGTATAAAGACACAATTTGCACGGTGGAAAATAATAGGCTAAAAATATTATTCAGAAAATAATTAGTTTCTATTAAGCTACATTTTTAAACTTTTTCTACGTGTTATAGAACTTTATGTATTTATTTACTTTTAATCTGATGATTAATTCATTTTTGTTTAAATCTAATGTTTATTTATTTTAGCCTAATTAATACAATTATATTTATTATTTAGTTATTTATGATGGCCTAATTTTAATGTAATGTGTTACTGTTTATTATTTATTTGTTTATTTACTCATTTATGTAGTTATTATTTTAATCTGTTTTTAAATTTTTGTTTTAATCTAATGTTTATTTGTGAAACCAATTGTTGTTGTTTTTTTATCTCATTTGTAATTATTTATTTCTTAATTTAGTTTAGTTGTTTATTTCTTTAAAAATAATGTTATTTATTATTTATTTACTAATTTTTTTCAATTTTTTCCTCATTTTTAATTATTTATTTTAATCTATTTTGCAATTATTTATTTAACTTAATCATTTATAGTACTGGGCAACGATTAATCATAATTTATCGCATTCAAAATACATGTTTTTGTGTACCTAATATATGTGTGTGCAAAGAAACACACATACAGTATATTTTTTTTAATTATTTACATGTATATATTTATTATCATATAATATATATATATATATATATATATATATATATATATTTCATATATACATAACATATTTTTCTTAAAAACATGCATGTGTGTGTATTTATATACATAATAAATGTACACATACATTATGTACACAAAAACGTTTATTTTGGATGTGATTAATCGCGATTAATCGTTGCTCAGCACTGATTATTTATTTGTTTAATTACTTTTTTATATAATTATGTATATATTTGTTTGTTTTAATAAAATGTTTTTTTTAATCAAATAATTGAGTATTTATTTTTATCTTATTTTTCATCTAATTTTTACAGTATTTTACATATATATATATTTTTTTTTTTCTGTAAACATTTCCACGCACCCCTCCTCCTCTGATTGGATAAGAGCTGTGCTGTGGCCACCCCCATATTCAGTACTAACTGCTTTATTAACGGCTGATGTGCTCCACTGTATGTCATTGTCTCTCCTGCGTTCAGTCTGTGTTGTAGATTTCAAATGTTTGAACACAATTAATCTCTTAATGAGTCACAGATCATAAGGTTAATGACCGGCTCATGAATCACATCAGAGGAAGAGAGATTTCCTCATATATTAACACTCTCTATGTGTGTGTGAGAGATTCTTCTCAGTGAATTTACGATCATATTTGCTGATATTCTTTGCCCACACGCAGTGACGGTCTTCTGTCAGGCCGGATGAATGGGATGCTTGTAGTTGTCATGGAAACGCCCAATGGGCGGAGAGGGAGATCACAGCTGTCAATCACGATAAGAGTCTTATCTTCACCCGCACACACATCGTTCACACGATTCCTGCAAGAGTCCTTCAGATACCGCCGCTGTACCTGCTGAAGATTACCGTCCCGGAGGAGCAGCAACTAAAAACAGCCGCACACAAATCCCACAAGACTGATTTCCCTTTTACTCGCGTGCAAACATTAAGGAAAACTCCCGGCTCTGTCTCTCTGCGCTCGGGGACACAGATGCCTGCTTTATGATATGTAATTCCAAGCGCTATTCTCTAGAGAAAAGAAATAAAAATGAATTAGGTTCTCTATTTTTACTCACTCAGGGAAAATGAGCTATAAAAATGTATTTGTGCGTCCTCTGCTTTTGATCTTTTTTTTTAAGGTACACAAATATAATTTTCACTGAAATGTGAATTAATCAGGCTGATTCAGTTCAGAGGTTTAGTGAATTTGTGAACATATGAGAGGTGTTTTATGTTTAAAGGAGTATTTTTCATTCTCCTGTTCTTCTGTATTATTTTTTTTTTCTTCTTTAATGTTCAGCAGGAAGTGAGATGGTGATTGATGCCATCAAAAAGTTGTTTTTCATCAATTAAACAGATGATTGCAGTCTAAATTTTTGACTTTTCCCTCACATAAACATACAGTATGGCTTCAGAAGACTTGGCATATAGCACATTATCCATATGAACTACTGCTATCATACTTTTATTGTGTGTTTTTGGCTTATCTATTCCTTTTTTAGAATTAATTATGTACTGTTATAATAGTATTTATTAATATTTTGAATTAGCTTTTATTTTAAGGTTTTCAGTTTTCTTTTTCTTTGAAGTTTTAGTCATTTTGTCATGTGCTTTTGTAATTTTTAGTAGTTTTTTTATATTTCTATATGGATTTAATTTATTTCTATTTCAGTTTTAGTGTTAGTAGTTTTCGTACTTTAAGTTATCTTATTTTATTTGAGTGTAGGTGCCCTTTGTAGTTTGCGTTTAATTTTTTAATCTTAAATTTTTAATCTTGATTTTATTTTATTTTATTTTATTTTATTTTATTTTATTTTATTTTATTTTATTTTATTTTATTTTATTTTATTTTATTTTATTTTATTTTATTTTATTATTTACCCCAAACTTTTTTTCTGTTTTAACCCTTTAACTGTCACATTTTTTATATCAACCTCAAATTTGGAGCATAACTTATTTAGACATAAGGCTTTAATTCTGTAGCAATTTTAGAGTCAAACTTATGTTAAATATTTATTTTATATAAAATATTTAAAACAAATTAGTACAGTGCATTTTCTTTACAGTAAATTGAAACGTCTATAACTTTTTAATACTTTAATGTTTTGAAATGATTTTACCACTGCAATAATCTGCTGATAGATTTATTTGAAAAGAGTCCAACCTTAGGTCTGTATTTAAAAGCATTCATGAATTGTAACAGTATAAGTTTAGGAGGGTTACAGTTAGAAGGTTAAAAGCAACACATTATATTTTTTTAATTTAACTATTTTATTTTATTTTTTAAATTGATCATATAATTATTTTGAATGTTTCAGAATATTTAATATAAAATATGCAATAATAATAATGTAAATATGTTTAATATATAAATCTCATATAAAATATAGGTAGATCTTTTTTGTGGAATAATTTTACTGTTAAAGTTAATTTTGAGTGATTTTTCCCTAATCTGAAATGAAGCGGTTTCTGTGGTTACTCGAGTCAGTTTGGATGTTTTCCTTCATGCAGTTTCTCAATATTTACCTGTGATCTAGAACTATATCAGGCCTATTTCTTAGTTTTAGTCAGTATGTCTTATTTTTCTTGAGTATCTGGACTCATCTGAACTTGTTTATTTGGTCTCTTTTCTGTAGATCAGGAGCTTCTGGAGGACGTCCTGATTGACAGCTGCTTCTGTCTCTCACAGCCAATGGTGAGTGGAGGGCGGAACTCTGTGTCTATGTGTGTGTGTGGTCATTTGACAGTCACTCTGTCTGACTTCCTAATGAAACAGAAAGTCCATAAATGACTAAAAACTCCCAGAATGCACTGCAGGTGGTAAATGTGACTGCTGATGGCTGTGGTGCAAAGACACTTACAAACGCTCAGCTGCGCATTTATACACACATTCACACACTTATGCATGGATGCACACACACACACACACACACTGGAGGCTAAAATACAGCCGCTGTAAAGGATGAATCGTTTGTCTGCTGCTGCTTTGGCAGGTCGTTACTCTGAATCTTAAGAGAGACCATAAACTCTGAACACAATGAACCGCAAACACACACACACACACACACACACAGAATGACCTCTAACGAGCTGACGCTAATGTTAATCAGCAGATTAACACACACTGACAACACCAGAATCCCTATACACACACACACACAGATATCTGATGCTCAGATCCTGCTCTTTCAAAGCTCATGAGACTTGCTAGAGATCTCCGTTAATGATTTTTTCAAAGCTGTAAATGTACAAAGATTATTAGAGTACGTTTTGCAAGAAAAGACTAACTCAGTCTTTCTACTTCAGAATTTCATGCTTAATTCAATGTTACTTGCTGTTTCTTTGCAATTATGTAGCATTTATTAGCATTAAAACCCAAAAACTAATATAAAAAATACAAAAACAAATTACTAAAACTTCTATTAAAATTAAAATAAAAACAAAATATATTAATAAAAATGAATTCAAAATAATAACTATAATTTTGAAAGTATAGCGTACTAAGATAACAGAAAACAACCAGTAATTATATTGTATTATATTATATATTGTGAACTTGTGAAAAGAATTAAATTAATAACTTAATAACAGTAATAAGTTTAAAGGGATAGTTCTCTTAAACATTTAAATTCTGTCATTATTTACTCACCCTCATGTCCTTCCAAACCCAGAGGATCTTCATTCATCTTCAGGACACAAATTAAGATATTTTTGATGCAATCTAAGAGCTTTCTGACCCTCCCTAGACAGCAAGAGAACTAACACATTCAAGGCCTAGAACTGCAGTAAGGGCGTTGTTAAAACTGTAATTAAAGACAGAATTTTTGGGTGAACTATCTCTTGGTGTCTGATCAGTTTTGTGAGATGCATCTAGGAAAAAAAAACATCTTAATTAGCTCCTCATTTAATCTCGGTGCTGTCTAGAAGAAACAACTGAGATATTATTTAGATCTGGGATAACAACTGAGATCTCATTTGTGATTTCTGCTTCCCTATGAGAGTGTGTGTTTCCTGCAGCTATTGATCAGATATAGTGTGAGTTCACTCTCAGTGTGTGTGTGTGTGTGTGTGTGTCTCCTGCTCTCTAATGGGTCTCAGCTATTAGGTCGGTAGCGTTGAACCCATCAGAGACGCAGTTACCCAGCGACACGAGAGGAATCTCACGGGTCTCAGTCTGATCTTCACAGAGGACAAACACAGAGAGCAGAGTAAACCCTGCAGCAGCTGCACGTGATTATGCCTAAGAAAAGACAAAAATAAAGAAAACTCGCTGGAACGGTCCATACGAGAAATACTGCTGAATCCAAACCTCAATTTTAACCACCAAACAAATATTTTATTTTCTTCTACAATAAACAACAGCTGAAAATACATATATTTCTGTAAAAAGAAAATTTTAAAAATAATAATTTTATTTCAGCATTTCACGTAATGTACTAAAATAACTAAACGGAAATAAAAATTAATAAAAAACTAAATAGACATTTTAAAAAGAACAACTAACAACAATGACAAACAGAACAAAATTACTAAAATTTAAATGAAAGATAAAAATAAAATAGAACACTAAAAAGTAAATCAAAATATGATTAAAAACTATAATGATATCTCAGTCATACTAAAATAACAGAAAACAAAACACACATTGGCAACAGGAAGTTTGTAAAAATGTATGTTATATATGTGTATATTATATTAAATTCCATTAGATTAGATTATACATTTTTAAAATAAATGTATACGTTTATACCTTAATTTAAGTCTTTTAATCTAAGTTAAAAAATTAAAGACTTATTCATTTAATATCAAGATATCTAGCTATATATGAGCAGATTGTGCATTTCTCTTGTATAATTTGTATTATAAATTACAGATGTCTCTGCTCTATCTGCAGCTGGATCATAGCATGAGTCTGGTGGCCGTCATGCTCACTGACTTAATGGACAGGAAGTTCCTCCCACGCCTGCCACCGGCCAATCAGGAGGAGGAGGAAGTGAAGGCTGTGCGGGAGGTGGAGGCGCGTCTGCTCAGGTGGGTCAGAGGTCAAATCAGAATTACAGTGGAGACTGTGCACCATGTGCACATTTTGTGTGTATAATATATTATATTAATATATTAAATATGATAAATAATAAAAAAAAAAAATTGAGTTCATGCTTTAGAATTTAAGAATTCTGCCAATGGGGTCAGAAAAATAAACTTAATTTAAAGGGAAAACAAGTTATTTTTCTGACTTTGGTGGGGTTTTTTTTTTTCGTTAAGGTCACTTAATTTTTATATGTTTTTTAGTAAACAAGACTTAACATCTTAAGTAATTTTGTGGAGTTTTTTTAAACACTTAAGTAATTTTTGTCTAAAATATTTGTTTAGAATTTTTAGTTTAGTTCTTGAAACTTCTGGGAAAAAAAAATAGAAAATTAATATATTTAAATATATATTTAATATATATAAATTTTTAAAACAAACAGCTTTTGTAATGATTACAGCGTTAAAATAGCCTATATCTGGGATTATACAAATAATGTATTAGTAAACTGAGGCCTTCAAGTCAATAAGCTTGAGAACGGCTGATCTAGAAGTGACATCAATCCATCACAAAAATGAATGCAAATGCAAAATAAGTCTTTTTATGTATGAGATAATAACTATACACCTCTCACTGAATTAAACATGAAGTGTAGTGAGATTATGTGTCTGTGGTGTAACACAGTTTGACGTGTCTGTCATTGATGTGAAGTGTTACACATGCTGTCGTTGTGTGACAGGTTCAGGACTAAACTGGTGGCGTCGTTGGCTCGGTGTCGAATCAAACACGAGCTGCTGACGCTGGACAACATCCTGCCAGAGAACATGCGGCACAGACAGGAGAGAGCGACGCTGCTGCCGCTGTACGGATGGATCAACACGCTGCGCAGCAGGTCATCAACACACACGCTATAAATGTCATTAAAACAATTCTGTTTCATTTCATATGCCCTTAAGAACAGTGTTATTTTAGTATCGCTGATATTCTAATATGTGACCCTGGAGCACAAAACCAGTCATAAGTATCATGGGTATATTTGTAGCAATAGCCAACAATACATTGTATGGGTCAAAATTATCGAATTTTCTTTTATGCCAAAAATTATTAGGGTATTTGGTAAAGGTCATGTTCCATGAAGATATTTTGTACATTTCCTGTCATAAATATATCAAAACTTGATGTTTGATTTGTAATATGCATTGCTAAGAACTTCATTTGAACAACTTTAAAGGTGATTTTCTCAATATTTTGATTTTTTTGCACCCTCAGATTCCAGATTTTCAAATAGTTGTATCTCGGCCAAATATTGTACTATACTAACAAACCACACAGCAGTGGAAAGCTTATTTATTCAGATGTATAAATTATGATGCATAAATCTTAATTTAAAACAATTTACCCTTATGACTGGTTTTGTGACATTTTCACTCTAATTTTAGTTAAAGCTTTTGATGGGTTTTTTTGTCATTTTTCTTCTTCTTCTTCTTCTTCTTCTTCTTCTTTTTTTTTGTCTATTTTTAGACTTAAAATTTAGGTTTTAATTTTTATCAATTTTTCTTATTTATTACGTTTTTTATGTTTTTTATAGTTCAGTTCATATTTATTTTATTTTAAGTAACATTTGTAATGGTTTTAGTTTTAGTTTCAGTTAATTCTAATAACACTGATTGGTTATTGGTTATTAAAAAACGTTGATTGTTTATTTAAATAAAAAATTGCTTATATAAAAAAATCTAGAAATTTACTATCTAGAAATTCCTAAATCAAGATGCATTAATTTTACTTAAGTCTTATTTTTTTTAATTGTCAAAATTAAGTGATTTTACACTTAAAACAAGAAAAAATATCTGAATCATAAGAAAAATCATCTAAGAAAAATAATCTTGTTTTCCTTAATAATTAAGTTTTATTTTTCTGTCCTCAATCACACTTTTTATTTCTTGTCTAAAGCATAAACTCACTTCATTTTTATAAATTTTTATTGTATTTATAATCTTTTAAATTATATTATATTATATTATATTATATAATCACATAACATATTATATTTTATTATATATACATATATATATATAGATAGATAAATAGATATACATATTAAAAATGTTTAGATATTTGTACTGGAAAACAAGACAGAAATACTGAGGAGGAACATGATTTTTTGCAGTGTGATTTGTGGGACACTCAGTACCACACACTGCTGTTTTCATATCTGTTCCTTGTATTGCCGTATGATTTTTCATCTGAAAGTATTTATTGTTTATGAGGTAGAAAGAGGAGAATGTGTTTGTGTGTGTGATTTATGGTTCAGATGTGGCATTATTCTGCTTCTCCCCTGTTTAACCTCCGTTCTGGGGTGACCGGTCTTATTTCACATTGTGTGTGTGTGAGACTGTAAATTTCACTTGTTGTAGACAGATCCAATCACCAGCACTGGAGGTCACACACTCACACACACACACACACACACACATACACATACTGATTTCTCCTCTCTATCGCGTTGCTCTTGGCTTACATTTGACACTTAATTTCATCTGTGTGTTTGTGTGTAGTTTTGAGCAGGTCAGTGAAGTGTTACACATATCAGGCTTTTCCTGCGTTAAATCTGTCGGGGGGCTGGAAGGACGGACCTTCTGTAAGGACCCGCACTGCCACGACTTGCTAGTGTTTCCCAGCAGCGTGAAGAGCGAACTGACTAACACTGGATTACTGAGCAACGGAAGACTCGTCATACAGGTACACATGTCATCTGTGTGTGTGTGGGAAGGCTGCTGTTGTGTATGACAGTGTGTGTTGTGTGTGTTTGTAGGATAAGTCATGCTGTGTGGGCCCCTGGGCCCTGGGGCCCCTGCTGGCCGATGGCGGAGACGTCCTGATGACCGGCTGTTTCTCTGCGCAGACGGTCGCACACGTGGCCGCAGTGGCTGCGTCTGCGCACACACAGGCCGAAACACACATGTCTCAGTCAAACGCTCGTGGTCAGAGCACAGTGATTGTGTGTTTGGGAGACGGAGCACGATCACAGACAGATGAACTGCAGAACACACTCACCAAACTGGGCTGCAAGAGTAAGAGCTGATATTATAAATACACACACGCCACTGAAATAATTGAAATCATTTGGTGAAATGATATGGACATGTGTTGTGCCTGGAAGTACTTTTTCTGTATTCTTTTAGTAAATATATATAAATAACATATAGTGTAATAATATATATAATATATGTGACCCTCGACCACAAAACCAGTCATAAGTAGCTTGGGTATATTTGTAGCAATAGCCAAAAAAAGCATTGTATAGGTCAAAATTATTGATTTTCCTTTTATGCCAAAATCATTAGGATATTAAGTAAAGATCATGTTCCATGAAGATATTTTGTAAATTTCCCACTGAAAATATATCAAAATTTAATTTTTTGATTAGTAATATGCATTGCTAAGAACTTCATTTAGTGATTTTCTCAATATTTTGATTTTTAAATAGTTTTTGTAGTAAATAGTATTTTGACCAAAGTTTATTCTATCCTAAAAAACCATACATCAGTGGAAAGCTTATTTATTCAGCTTTTCAAATGTACCCTTATGACTGGTTTTGTGGTCCAGGGTCACATATAAAAGATTAAACTAAACTTACACTAAAGGTTAAGGCTTATTTAATGTACAAAAAGTTAGTTCAGACATCACATTATACTGTACAATACGAAAGATGGATAAATACTCATTTTAAAGTCTGCTATAGATCAGAATTAGGGCTGTCCTTGAATAAAGACTTTTCTGGTCGACTAGTATTCATTCATTATTAGCATTAGTTATGCAGTTATGCAGACGCATGTTTATTAATAAACCATATAAATCATAATAATTGCCTACATAGCCTGATAAGCATTCAAGCGCATGCAAAGAAAGCTTGCCACAGTGCACCAGCAGAAGTAATGATTATATATGTGTCAGAGAAAAACAGCAAGGATACTGCATTAATGTTTTAATAATTTATTGATAAACTAGCACTTTTCTTTGTTTTCGGCAACACGGTTTCTTCATCTCCACAGTAGTGATGCACCTGTGTGCATGTTTCATATACGGATTACATGATCTGAGAACATTTGTTTTCTATTTGAATTGGTTCATTTAAAAGTAGACATTTCACTCTTTATAGATATATTTTTCATGTCTGTAAAGCAAGTATACAAGGAGTTTTGAAGTTTTGCATTCAGGTTCACAGAGACTGAGACAGCAGAAAGTGCATCCTGTTTCATTATTTTACAAAAGCGCAACGTTTCGTTGTTATTCTGAGCGCACACAAATAAACGTATTCTTTACAAATTCGAAATATGTATTACTTTTATTTGTATGACCAAAAATGACGGAGTATTTTAAGAGTTCAGCCTCCACACTCCACACAAACACTTAAATAGCCACATTTGTATAGGCTGACATTGAGTGGCCATGTAAAGTTGCTACTACATACATCTTGAAAAGCAATATTTGAGGTCAAGGAATGATAGGTGAGCGTTTGGTTGTCCTGCCCGTTTTACTACATTACCACAGCCATTAAGCATCTATCCACCACGGACTGTGTGACTTCGCCACCTCCTTGTAATTTTTTTTTTTTCTGCGACTAATCGACTAATACAATTTTGACCAAGCCTCTTCTCGTCGACATTTAGGGGGCAGCCCTACTAAGAATATACTGTTTGAATGAGAAATTACATGCTCATAATAATAGAAGAGAAAGCACTGGGATGCTGGTCACAAAATAGATCTCAGCAAGTTAAAACAAATGGATCTGAATGATTATTGGGATTCTGCACAAGACTCGGCTAACTAATATGATGCAGATATATTTTTTAATATATGATATGACTCTTATGATAAATTGTTTGTGATGTTCCTCATTTGTAAGTTGCTGTGGATAAGAACATCTGCTAAATGAATAAATATGAATATCATCTAAATGCGGTGCTGTTTTGCTGTAATCTAAGCAGCAGGTGCAGGGGTTTGATTCCCAGGGAATGCATGAACTGATAAAAGTCTATATCATGAATGCAGTTTAAGTTGCTTTACATAAACGTTTCTGCTGAATGCATGAATGTAAATGCACAAATGAGATCCTCCAGGACCACGATAGAGAGACACTGCTGAAGTTTTGACTCATCTGCATCTGCATCTTTGCGTGTGTGACCTTGGTATATTTCTGTAGTAAAAATGCTAATACGCGTCTCCAGGGGTCCGAATGAGGAGAAAAAAACAGCCTTTGGGGACATTCACTAAGACAATATGGCTCATGAAGGAACTAAATTGTGTCTTTCTAACAAAACCATTTTTATTGTGATTATTGAGATATTTTGAGTTTATCACATCAGTATATTTTCATTACTTGAAATAAAACAAATGTCAACTGAAAGTTTAAAAATGTATATATCCATTTTATTTGAGCTATTTCTCATTTTAAGTTTAACCTGATGTACTAAAATAACCATAACAACAAGAACAACAAAAACTATTCTATTATAATGAGAAAAAACATTAAATACATGCTCATAATAATAGGGGTGGGTTGCTGGTTTGTCCTTGGTTAGAAAACAGAGGTCAGAGAGATTTATTTTGTTACTTAGAAGACAAAATAAATGTGTGTTTTTCAGATGTTAAGCTGCTTCCAGACTCTCTTGAGTCTCTGGACGTCTCTGAAGCGCGTCTGCAGAAGGTCGGTGTGGTGTTTCTGATGCCGGCATGTTCCCTGTCTGCTGTCAGCAACCCTGTAGATTACATAATGCAGGAGAACAGAGGTACACACACACACACACACACACACACATTAAACTGATCACTGACTTTGAGCTTCAGTCACATGTGATTGTTCTGAACCGGTTTTAGACCTGCGGCTCATGCTGGATCTGTCTCAGGGTTCGGTGTCTCCAGAGAAACTCCAGACGCTCGTGTGCCAGCAGAGGAAAGACCTGCAACGCGCCGTCCAGTGTGAGTGTGTGTGTTTCACTTCACTTAACCTAATAAGTGTAGACACAATTAAATGATCATCTAAAATTATAAATCTGGATGAGCTGCAAAATATTACACTAAATAACTTATACTACCTAAATAATATCTCTGAAAAGAAATTAGTATTCGACTAACAAATACTAATTCAGTCATGACACTTGCTTATGATAAAACCATTCATTATCTAAATCACTTAAATACTTAATCTCCAGTCGTGCCAGAGCATAAGACTTTTAGACTGCAACACTTTTAGAATGCTTTTATTTATAAATTTCTTCATCAAATCACCAACATTGAAATTTGTTAAAGGGGTCATCGGATGCAAAGTTCACTTTTACATGTTGTTTGAACATTAATGTATGTTGGCAGTGTGTGTACACATCTACACTATAATGACAAAAATCCACCCAGTGGTTTTTAATTAATCTGTAAAAATAATTTCTCCTTTTTCAAATGAAGCCATTCTCAGCTTCTTGTCTGTGTGATGTCACACTGACAGAGGCCACTCCCACCATAGTTTGATTGACATTGGCGTCTTACCTTAGATCCGCCCTGAATGAGCTGTCTGATCACCATTGTTTCGATGCTGGAGCAGGGACGTAGACAAGAATGGCTCCTAAGCAGTTGAGGTGTTCTGTTGTTGGATGTAATAATGAACATAGTGGTCGTCGTTTATCTGTTAATTCAAACAAAACCAAGCAAAATTTAAATCTCTTTTGTAGAACAAAACTGAACGATATTTAAATCTCTTAATCAGAAAAAAAAAAACATTTCAGTCTTTCTAGAATAAAACTGACCAACATTTAAATCTTAATTCAAACAAAACCAAGTTAGATGTTTTTCCATATAATGGACTGATATGGTGCCGCAAGTTTGAATTTCCAAAATGTAGTTTAAATGGGGCTTCAAACGATCACAAATGAGGTTGTAAACAATCCCAGCTGAGGAAGAAGGGTCTTATCTAGTGAAACGATCTGTTATTTTCATAAAAATAATACAATTTATATACTTTTTAATGTCAAGCACTCGTCTTGTCTTACTCTGCCTGGACTGTTTTTGTTCTGGTTCATGACAGTTTGTCAAAAACCTCCCATTTTCTCCCTCAACTTCAAAATTGTCCTATATCACTGTTTTACCTTTTTTGTTAAGGGTGTTTGATCTTCTTTGCATGTTCACTTCACAAACACTGTGTCTGTACGTCTGCAGTGATGTAGGATGATTTTGAAATGATTTTTGAAGTTGAGGGAGAAAATACGATTGGAGTTTTTCGACATACACTAACTGTCTTGAGCAGTGGTGGGCAGTAACGAAGTAGTTGTACTTCGTTACTGTACTTAAGTACATTTTTCAAGTATCTGTACTTTACTGGAGTAGTTTTATTTTGAGTAACTTTCACTTTTACTTCACTACATTCCAAAGCGTAAGATCGTACTTTTTACTTCACTACATTTAAAAAAAACATATTTTTACTCCTTATAATATATCACGTGCTCTGAGACGCACAAGCGGTGTCTGATTCATGAACAAACTGATTATTTTCAATGAACCTGTTAAATTGATTCGCCAATCGCACCAGACGATTCATTCACGAATTGGAATGATCCGATTGCAGCTGTTCTCGAGTCGACAACTCATTGATTCAAATGATCCGTTTAGAGCGAGTCTCCAGTCAACTGAATTCACAAGTAAGAACCGGGAGATCTTGTGCGCGCACGACTGATGCTGCGAAAAGTAAGTTACTAATGTCGAATTTTAGGATTAATTATTATAACTGAAAATCATATTTAGGTCAAAGCTGTCCGTTGTTTGTGAATTACATCTGCTGTAAAAAGTTGTCTGTTTAAGCGCACTGAAATGTTTGAATTCAGACACATCAAAAACGAAAAATTTAAATAACAGCTTAAATAAAATAACTCTTGCACGTTCATATTCCTCGCTGATGTAACGTTAGCAGTTATTAAAATGCTACGCATGTCTGTTTTTATATTGTTTAGCAACAGTATAAATTTTTATATTGTTTGGATCAGCTGGAGTAGACAGATATGAACGTTTATTCAACCATACTGAAAATGATTAAGTAAATATTGTTAGCTAATGCTAACTGTCTAGCTGCTTGCTGGTGCTAAGTTGAGATAATTTTTAGATATAAAGTCCACATATTTTTATTCAACCACCTAGATAGATTAACATCCGAGGGAAAAAGAAAGGATGTGATGTTCAGGTCATGGTAACTACAGTAATTATCAAAGTGGAAAGTGATGCTCTCTGGGAACATTTGGCCAGGGGTGTTTTTACACAGACAATATTTGAAAGGAAAATATCATTATGTAAATATAATTATATTTTCCTTAAAATGTCCTTAAAATGTTCTTGCTAACTTCAGGTCATATTCTCACATTATGCAAAACAAGCTTTAAAACACTTTTTTCTTACTGGTGAAATATGATGGTCAAATCTGTTTTCTCTCAGGTACATTTCAGTGTAAGCTTCACATTGAATATTACTACATCACTCTCGTCAACATAGTCCATATCAACAACAAAAATGTATTTTTTGGGGAAAATCCCAAATATTCTGAGCAGTAGGATTATAAAAAAATATGTGCTAATATAAAATTCAATTAAGTAGCCTATATAAAATTGCAAAATAAATCTATCAGTACTTTTTTACTTAAGTACATAAAAATCGGGTACTTTTGTACTTTCACTCGAGTGAAATTGAAAGAGGAGCACTTTTACTTTTACTGGAGTAATATTTTATTATACGTATCTGTACTTTTACTCAAGTACTCAACTTGTGTACTTCGTCCACCACTGGTCTTGAGTCAGAATACACAGAGTTCAAGGAGAGCAAGACAAGATGAGCATTTGACATTAAAAAGTATTTAAATAGTATTTTTTTAATGAAAATAATGGATCATTTCGCTAGATAAGACCCTTCTTCCTCGGCTGGGATCGTTTACAACCGCATTTGTGATCGTTTGAAGCCGCATTTAAACTGCATTTTGGAAGTTCAAACTCGGGGCACCATATCAGTCCATTATATGGAGAAAAATCCTGAAACGTTTTCCTCGGAAAACACAATTTCTTTACGACTGAAGAAAGAAAGACATGAACATCTTGAATGACAAGGGGGTGACATTATATGTAAATTTTTGTCTGGAACTGGACTTCTTTAAAAAGCTGATTCATTTAACTCTACTGAACTTAACTAGTTCAAACTAATGTGCTAGTGGAAATTTAGTGATCCTTAGTGATCCCTCTATTGACGTTTATAATTTCTGTGATGATTTGCGTCATATTGATTCTGTGTGGGTGTGTGTGAGATCGGTTCATCAGCGGTTATTGAGCGTGAAGAGGCTTCAGTCCCTCCCTGCAGATTCCTGTTAACACAGCGTTAATTAATGGCCGGTGTGAATCGATTGTAGTCCGTCAGTGAACAGACAGTCATGGTTCTCTGCAGTGTGTGTGTGATCGTTTTGCTTATGTGTGTGTGTGTGTGTGTGTGTGTAGTTCCTCAGGTTCGAGCAGTGCTTTACTCCACCTGTTCTGTTCACCCAGAGGAGAACGAGGAGGTGCTCAAGACGGTTCTCTCACAAACACAGGAGAATCACTCCACAGCATCGCCTTACAGGTGTGTGTGTGTGTGTGTGTGAACTTACATCTCAAAGTTGTTTTCTCATGATCACAATTTATTTTTTTCTGTGTACATAAAAATGGAAAAAGGAATGAAGTTAATGATAAATCAAACTGTCTTTGATTTAGCTGCATTCTGAGCAAAAACTGTATTTTTGTGTTCCAGTTTTAGAGTGGCCACATCTAAAAAGCTTGCCAGTTAGAATTAAATAAAAAGATGGTTAATAACGTTCATTTTATTATGAGAGTGCATTGTGCTAATAAGTATGGAAGACCGTTTCCACCACTGAATAAAAAGTAAAAAAAGGTAATTGCAATTTTTTATCTTGCATTTTTTTAATCGCACAATTATGACTTTTTTTCTTGCAAATAATTGTAATATATAAACTTGCAATTGTGAGTTATAAAGTCCAATTCTGAGAAGACAAAAAAAGACTGATATGTTCACAGAATTGCGAGTTTATATCTTACAATTCTGAAAAAAAAAGTAACCTTTTTTTAAAAAAAATATTATTCAGTGGCGGAAACGGGCTTCCATAAATAAGCTATGGAAAATCAATAATATAAAATAAATCACTGATGATTTTTTTAAAACAATTTTATATATGTTACAATAAAAAAAATAAATTAATGTATTTATATTAATTATAAAGAATTCATTAATATTTTGTATATAAATATACATTGAAAATATTTTATAAGTGCCGTGATTTTTAATTGTCATGTTTGACAGCCTCTGCCTAAAACAGACTTGTGATTTGAGGATTAATTACTGCTTTCTTTAGTCAGAAACAGAAATAACTTAAAATAAATAAACAAACAGATGTAAACACAATATAAGTGGTGTAAGGCAAAGCATTTTTTGAGGCAGCTGACAAATTGAATTATATTTTCTGCAAAAACAATATAGCATCAAACCATTTTTAATAATTTAAATACAAGTTAGATTAAATACTGATGCTTTAATGTGGTGTTTCTTGAACAGGCAATTTGAAAGTCAAATGACGTGTTTCAGCACATTTCAAACATGACCCAAATTTTGTGTGTGTTTAAGTGGCTGATAGAGTGAGCTAGTCGTGATTAACCAATCAGCTGTGTGCAGTGATAATTAGCCCCGCCCCTCTCTCCCTGTGCTCCAATCAGCTGACGGTGAGCAGCTGTTGTTGAGTATAAAGTTCAGTGTTCTGTAAGGAACAGAGAGAGTGTTTGAAATAATTGTTCCTCACATGCAATCTCAGTTTTATTATAAATCAGCTCTTATTTAATGTCTCTGCAGTAATATAATTTCTCCTCTTCTGTCTATTTTATGTAAGTTAGTTAAATGGCTACTAGTAAGTTGGAGATCTTGAAAAATCCCTCATGAGAATCCTGCTAAAGTGTTGAAAGACAGATTTGTTTCTACGTTTTTGAAGCGTTTAGATCATCAGTAGCTGCAAACAGTGGAAAAGCTTTGATTTTGGACACTGTCAGTGATTCTAGTGGTTATGTTTATGAATGAACATTGAGATGTGATTTTTGAAACACAGTTGTCACAGTTAGCACTTAATGCTTATGAGACATGAAGGCAAAAAGAATCACGTTAAAACAACATCTTATGTTCTGCATTTAAAAAGAAGTATTATCTTTCTTAATTTCTCCATTTTCACATTGCATTGCTTAAATCTTCATATACCTTTATTTAGGTGAAACCTAAAGGAAGAGCTTTACATTTTCTTATGTCGTTGGCAACAGTTTTCAGGAACTTCTCATTAATCGTGTAAATTTAATTATTTAGCAGACAATTTTTATCCAAAGTAACTTGCAAATGAAGTAAACATCTAAAACATTTGAATAATTTAAAAAAACTAAGCCTGAGTGCTTAATGTTTTCAATGCATTATAAGCAAACTGCAGTACAAACATTCAGTAAAATGAGCCAAAACTAGGCGATTTTGTGACTTGCATCATGTTTTGATTTAATTGTGCAGCCCTGTTGTGGAATACAGTGGAGAAGGATAGAAAACAGTCAAGCTGCACGCATAGTTTCTCTCCCTCAAGTTTTCAGTGTCAAATGAACGAGTAATTATGAACAGGATGAACATTTCTCTGGTCTCTTTCACATTCACACTTATTCTAAGTGCTGCATTGTGTGATCAGATGGAAATGCAGCAGTTCACAAAGATTCTGGTGTCACTTTATTAAAAGAAATATCGGCCATTTTTATAAAACAAATGCAGAATCCAGTAAGGCCAGGGAAAAAAATGAATCTACCTACCAATAAGCAGTGAAACAAATTATTAATATATATATATATATATATATATATATATTTTTTTTTTTTTTTAGAGGCAAAATTTGTCCCCTTTAATTGATTTTCCCAGGGGCTTGCTTGTTTTGTTTGTTTGTTTGTTTGTTTGTTTTGGACCTTTTTAAATGTATGCATCCCCTTCCATGTAAATTTTATTCAATAAATGTAATTAGAAAAATAAGACTGTATAGGGCTAAAATCTGTATCCGCAAAATCAAGTTTTACCCTGCAGAAGCTGCATCTGAAGTGACATTTAGATGTACACACAAAGTTTAATACAGCTCAGAGATCATTCTAGTTTTTAATATAACCATATATTTAATATCAAACTATGAAATGATAGAAAAAATCACTTATACTCCAAAAAAAAAAAAAATACAAGTCACTAGGCACATTTCCATTACAGATTTGTGCAAAATTTTGGCAATTGTTTTATACGTCGATTTTTAAAAAAGTATTGCAAACTGACTACGTTTCCATTAACCAATGTTATGTGACCGGCCATAACCTAACTCTGTGTGTGTGTGTGTGTGTGTGTGTGTGTGTGTGTGTGTGTGTGTGTACATGTTTTTGCTACATTGTGGGGACCAAATGTCCCCACAAGGATAGTAAAACCTGAAATTTTTGACATTGTGGGGACCGGCTTGTGGTCCCCATGGGTACAAAAGTTTATAAATCATACAGAATGAGATTTTTTGAGAAAGTAAAAATGCAGAAAGTTTTCTGTAAGGGTTAGGTTTAGGGGTAGGGTTAGGGTAAGGGGATAGAAAATACAGTGTGGACAGTATACAAACCATTGCGCCTATGGAGAGTCCCCACAAGGATAATAAACCAGACTATATGTGTGTGTGTTTGTGTTTGTGTGTGTCAGGTTGACTTCTCCAAGTCTCCTGCAGGACTCCATCACTGAAGATGATGAGGAATCAGAGGAGATGAAGGCCAAATTCTTCAGACTGGAAGCATCAGATCATAATAATGGCTGCTTTTTAGCGCTGCTCACACGACAGGTACTGAACATCAGCTTTATTGTTCCCAAAAACATTTACTGACCCTCATGATGGCCCAAAATCATGTAGTATATAGATCATCCATCAGAAACCCAGAACAAAATCCTATTAGTTCAGCATTTAAAAAGTGAGAAGTGAAAAGATCTGGTTGTATACTATGCATTATTGTGAATAAAGCATCTCATCCAGGGATTTCCTGCATACTGTGCACAGAATACACACTACATACTACAGAACTAGTGTTAGTTTGCTACACTGAGTGTTTCTGTCTAAATCAGCAGCTCAGTAATGAGAGAAAACACTGATTGTGTGATCGAGCTGTTTGTGTTTACCGCACAGTCAATATTGATAGCCAATGAAAGAAACGCGTATATTCTGAACACTCACTTTATATCTTTATATAAAAGCATCTGACAAATACATAAAATATATAAAATGGCAAACCACTCACACTGCAAGGAAAAAACCCCCTAAAAAACTACCTAAAATATATTTAAAATACATTTGTTAATATTGGAAAGTGTTGTGTGGGTTTTGTCTTTTTTTTTTTTTTTTTTTTTTTTTTTTTGGTATTATTTGTTATTTATATAATTTATACTTTTTTTTTTTTTTTTTTTTTTTTTTTTTTTTTTAAATATTTTTTAAACAAATTTGTGTTTATATATTTTGAACAATATTTAGATTTAGATTTTTAAAACTACACTAATTTAAAAAAAAAAAATAATAAAAGAACTAAAATACTTTATTTTGGTTTATCTTTCCAAAATAGTTTGAGCTAATTTTTTTTTATTAATTTTTTTTTTTTTTTTCTAAAGAATTTATACATTTTGAACAATATTTACGTTTTTAAAACCACACTATAGCCAAAATAGCAAAATAACTATTTACAAATATTTTATCTATCTGTCTGTCTGTCTATCTGTCTATCTTCCTGAAATTTCTGGATGTTTTTCTGTGTGCGTATGTGCGCATATAATAATTGAAAAAAATAATAGTAAAAATAAACTGTGTGTCTGTGAGCTGGAACAGATATAGTGTTTTCAGGCTGACTGTTTTTCTGAGAGATGTTGTTTGTGCTAGCTGATGCTCAAAGCATGCTGGGAGGAGTTTCTCAGGGGTTTGATGGAGATGCTCTTTGTTTCTCATGTCCATGTTCTCATTGACTAATCCTGCTGTGTGTCTGTTGAGGAATCCCGTCTTTCCCTCCCTCTGCTTTCATCTGCGGCTAAAAATAACGCAGCAGAGACACTGAGAAAGAGAGAGGAGAAGAGACTCCTTCAGCTTCCTGCTGGATCAAAGTTAAACTCCAGTAAAGGACGTGATGTATACGTTTCATATACGACGAGTTAGATTAGAGCGATCTGTCATATTTATTTCTGCCCTGACAGTCAGGAAAACATCATTAAGCTCCATATCCTTCCTGCCATGACTAATAAAAGCCACTAATAAAGATCATTGTCGTTCGCTTAAAAAGGTCTCATAAAAAGGCTATTAGACGCGTGTGGGAATATTACCCTTCTCCCGTAACACGTGCTTTTACGACGCATCTGTACTCTCACACCTGGGACTAATAAAGTCTTCGGCCGCGTTCAGGCGAAAATCGGCACGCTTGCGGCTGATGAACTCGGCTCTGTTGTTCTCGTTTCAGATCGGTCACTTATGAGGGTCCGTTTCGGTGTGTGACCTCATGTTCAGCTAAAGGACAAACATAATGAATGCAATCTGGGGCCGAAGCCACATCAGAACCACAGGATGGGCAATAAATGTGTGATGTTGAGGAGGAGGAGGGCAGGACGTATTGAATAATTCAGCCTTCATGTCTGCATGTGTTAGCGTCAACAGGGCAGAACCTCACGTCCTCAAACACACACACCCATATGAGCTGAATTATTCACTGTAAGAGAGAGTGTATGTGTGTGTGTGTGCGTGTGTGTGTGTGTGTGTGTGTGTGTGTGTGTGGTGCTGAGACAGCAATGACCCTGTAAGAAACACACATGCTGATCCAACATGCTTCACAAAGACAAGACCTAAGTTAGGAGAATTTGTATTTATTTTTTCCAAAAAAAAGTTCAGTTTTAGTTATACAAAAAATATGTAAAATAGTTCAGAAAAAAAAGTAGTATGTAATTTCAAAATATTTATCCATAAAAAATAATAAAAAAAAATCTAAATATTGAGAAAATCGCCTTTAAAGTTGTCCAAATGAAGTTGTTAGTAATGCATATTACAAGTTTTTATATATTTATGGTAAGAAGTTTACAAACTATCTTCATGGAACATGATCTTTACTTAATATCCTAATGATTTGTGGCATAAAAATTGACTCATACCATTTATATTTATTTTTATATGCATTTGTCTTAATTTTTTTTTTTTTTGGTATTTATTTTGTTTTATTTTACTATTACTTTTGAACTTTTTGATTTATTTTTATTATTATTATTATTATTATTAATTCAATTTTACCTTTTTTTTTTTTTTTTTTTTTTTTTTTTTTTTTTTTTTTTTTATGTAGTTTGGAAATTTTCAGTAAACTTGAACAGTACAGAAGTATTTTCGGAGGCATTTCCCCACAGTTCGACTGATTCACAATTTTAGATATTTATAATTTATAATTTAACTTTTTTTTTTTTGATGTTTTAAAGTATTACAAAAATTTGGTCAAATAATTCAGGAAAATTAAGATTTTCAAACATCTAATTTTTTATTATTTATTTATTTATTTTTGTTGTTGTTGTTGTTGTTGTTGTTGTTATTATTATTGTTGTTGTTGTTGTTGTTGTTGTTGTTGTTGTTATTATTATTATTATTATTATTATTATTATTATTATTATTATTATTATTATTATTATTATTATTATTATTAACTTTTGGCCATTTATTTATTTATTCCTGCTAAAATTGTTGGTTTTTGAGGTAGAAAGATGGGAATGTGTGAATCCAATTTATGGTTCAGATGTGGCATTATTTCCAGCCTTATTTCACACTTTGTGTGTTTTATTAATATAGCTCTGAAACATTTTTTTTTTTTTTTTTTTTTAAATACAGTACAGAAGTTCCCCTCAAATCAACAGATTTTTATATATTTTATGGTTTTGTCAGAAGCGTTTATCTAAAGCAACTCCTCAGAACATATCATATGCAATACTGTGTTCAAAAATACTTCAGCCTTTTTTTTTGGGGGGGGGTATTTATTTATTTATTTATTTATTTATTTTTTGCTCTGTCTCCTATACAGCCTGAACCAGAAGTGATAGAAACGCCACAGGAAGTTCTCGCTCGTGCAGCGGCCAAAGGCTTGTTGGACGGCTTCCAGCCGAACGAGCCAATCAAGAAAGAAGGCAGAGGCCGACGGTCCCGCAGAGCACCCGCCAATCAAAAACGATCTGTGAAGACACGCCCACACGCCACACAGAGCGACCAATCACGTGTGGCGGAATTTTTGAACCGTGAGATGAAAGCGAGCAGCTCAGAGCCGACATTGAGTCATCAGAACGGCAGAACTCAGTCGCCTCGGAGTCCAGCACACTACGGTTACTTCAATTTAACGAGTAGACATCATAACGTTAGATTTAGCTTGATTTGATTGTTAACTTGTTTTGTTTTGTTTTTTTAACCAAAGTGGTGTTCACTTCTATATTTACAGACAAACCCTCTGGTCCTCGATGTCCCTCTCAGGGTGTGTCCTCCAGAACAGGCTCCGCCCATAACCCCGCTCCTTTCTCCAGTTCATACCAGTTCAAAAGTTTGACTCGTTTGGCTGCGGCTGCCATTTCCAACAATGGTAATCCCTCATCCCCTCCTCCTGCTCCGCCAAAAGGCCGTCAGGAAGTGCTTCGACCAGCGACCGTCACGTTTCCTCCTGTTCTGTTGTCAAACGACAGTCTTCTTCCTCGGAGACACAGCCACGCCCTTCCTACCCGTCCAAGCCCCGCCCACACATACCTGCAGTGGTGTAACTCGACACCAGCTCTTCCTCGAACCCAAACGCCATACAGAGCGAGACTGAACCATCTGCGGCCGTGGCTCTGACATGCACATCAGTCAGTATTTCACTCACTTTCTTAATATCTAAGAGTGTTATATCTGTATAAGAGCCTAGATAACTCATTATTACTTAAGCTGAATACTAAACACTGCCATCAAAACATGCATCATTTCCAATGTCACTTAAGTTTACATGCAAATAAAACGCTGAGAGACATTAGTTTTGATGTACTTTATTTCCACAACATGGTACATTAATATGGTGTAAAAATGAGTGTCTTAGTGGTCGATCAGGTTTAAAACACCACTCTGTGAGAAATAACAATCCTGTGTTTGATATCTGACGCTCATACTTTAGCAGGGATTCCTCGTGTATGCAAGAGCCTGAAACGCTCTACGTAAGTACGCAAATCTTTTAGCAAAGCAAGCTCAGTTCATGCATCACTGCGTTCCACTATTCATAATGCAATGCAAGTACGTTTTGCATCTTCAGCACTGCTACAACGGGGCGTTACGGTGGGCATTAGACATCCTCTGTAATTTCTCAAGGAGTCATGGTGGAGAAACAATGGTGTTTTAAGACGGTTAAAGTCAACTAGGTTTGTATCCTATGACGTGGAATACTTAATGAAAAAATAAGCAAAGGACTTTATTTTATCATTGGAATTTGATGCAATTGTGAAAAGAGGCTGTTACACGCCAAAATAAGAGGGTTTTTTGACACTTTAAAAGGAAAGTCGTCTCCGAAGTGGATACAACCAGTTATTCAATGGTTAACAAAAGGATTGAATCAACATTTGCAAATCAAATCAATATTGTGAAATGGTTTTAACATCATATAGTCAAAATTCAGCATTATATGTATTTTAACCTTTTTACAACCATTTAGCATTAAATCAATGTTTCGATGTCTTTTCTGCAACTACTGACATTATTTCAACCACCTTTTACAATGGTGAAGGTCTTTTTCAATCAAGTTAAAGCTCTTTTAGTGTAATTGTGCAAACGTCCTCCTTCAGCTGGCGCTTCACGCGTCTTTTTGTGGTCAAATCTAAAACGTCAGAATAACTCTAGTCATATTTCCAGATGAACATTTACTGGACTGAAGCAGCTTGGCTTTACTTGATTCTCCCTGAATCATTTTTCAGTCTCAAATATGAGGATATTTTGAGGAAGGTTTGTTTCCAGAAGCTTTACTTTCACTGTTCCTCAGTGGAGGAATGATCTTCCAAAGCCTCCAAAACATCTTACATCTTTTGAGGAATGTTTATTTGTTCATCTCTCAATCATCATTGGATTGCACTGCATTATATGTTTGGATAATTTTAATATCATATTACTAAGACGTATTATTGGAGATATAGAGCGACCACTGATATATACATCATTTTATGTCAGTATCTGCTCTACTGCTCTACAAGCATCTGCATTTCATCATATAAATGAGTCTTTGAATAAAACTGTTGTTTTTCCTCCATATTCTCAGACTGTATGAGCCATAACAGCCTGATGGATCAAATATAATACTTAACAAAACTACATATGCACGTTTATATTTTATCTAAAGATTCAATAAACTTTCATTTTTAAAAAAATTATATTTCATGGCTTTTCAGGGTTAATGTTGACTAAGTGACATCTTTAGCTGGATATGTGAATAAAACACATCTGGTTTAAAGTCATTTATACATTTGAATGAGCTTCTTTTGAATACTGAGGTCCTTCACCACAGGAACACTGAGTTTGTACAAAAGCAGCGGACATTTGCCAAGCGTTCACGTCTGTGTTTGCGTACTTGCGCAGGGACTTTTTCAGGCCGCAGTGTTGAACTAAAGGAGTGTGTGAGCGTGTTTGTGCGAACAGAAAATCCCCGTTGCGCTCTTGATTACAGTATCAGACCGAGCAGATGTTACAGACAGACTCTGATGTATTACGATATTCCCACTGAACATCATGATGATAGATCAGCCAGGCTGTGTATCTCTGACATTTTACACACTTTCCAAGAGCAGAAAATTCACTCTAAATTTCTTGGGGAAAGAGCTAAATTTTCAAAGGATCCAATTTCCCGAGCGTGTGAATGAGCGGGCGGTTTGAAATGAAACGCACCGAGGCTTGAATCCAGGTCACGCGTGTGAAGACTTACATTGATCTGAGCGTGACGGGATCGGTGCCACATGAACTCTGACGCTCTCGAAATGCTTCGGTGAGAATGTGTTAGTGTAAGGCAGACGCATGCTTCATTCAGCGCGGTTACACGCGCCGACGTCATCTCATTCATCTCGCTTGTCTTTTTTTGTTATGTTGGCCTGTTTCTCTTCTCGTTTGCATCAGTAAATACACACACGCACACCTGCTGTCCGTCACAGCCGTTCTGTTCCGTCATTGGTGGGGAACCTCGGGGGCGGGCTTCTTTTTCAGAGTGTCTATAATTGATTGGACGCCGCGCTTGACGCTGGACGTTACGCGGCGGGTGACGGAGTCGGCAGGGGCCGGAGATGAGGAGCCGGTCTTCCCCAGACACTTCTGATACCGCAACTAGACAAAAACACAGATTTAACCCATAAGTTATTCATGAATTCTGAATGATGAATAATAGACTGTCACTCGGAAAATAAACTCATTCTTTTAAAAACTAAAAAAAAAATGCAAATGCTTGAGAGTGAACACAAAAGTTGTGTGAACAAGCAGTTTCTTATGTGATAGCAAACATGTTTTGTGAGCAAATTTCAAAAGTTTGTGACTGAATGCAAAGATTATTAACGAGATAGTTTAATAAAGTTGTTCAAGGGAGCGTAAAAATTGAGTGTTAGGAGGCGACAACATTTGTGAGTGAACAGAAAAGTTTTATGAACTACTGTAACAGTTTATGAGGGAATGCAAAACATTCGCAAGCAAACAAACATTGTGTGAGCTGACAGTTTTTGGCTGCAAAATATCTTAAGTGAAGGCAAACATTTTGAAAGTTAACAAAATTCTTTAAATGCTTTTGTTTTTAACTGAAAAAAAAAGTTTCCTCATGAAACTGAGTTTGTGAACCTTGCATTTGCTCTCAAACATATTCGTTTTTTGTTTGTTTGTTTGTTTTGATTTGCTTTGTTTTGTTTTTTTTTTTTTTTTTACAAAATGTCTCAATGTTTGCATTCCCTCAAGAAATTTTCCATTTGCAAACAAAACATTTTGTTTTGCTAACTCTGAAAATATTTAAAATTTTGCATTAGCCAAAAACTGTTCGTTTTGTTCTCTAAACTTTGCATTTGCTTTCAAAACTTTTGTTTCCTCAAGAACATTTGCTTTTGCACACAGTCAACTCACAAAATGTTACATTGAGAAAATAGTTGATCTCGAAACTTTGTGTATTCTTACAAAAGTTTGCATTCCCTTTAAGAAACTGTTCACCATTCACAAACATCTTGTTCACACAAACATTTTGTGTGCTTTCAAGTAACTTTGCGTTTGCTCTCAAAACCATTTCAGTAACTCACAAAACTTTTGCACTTACTCAAACTTTTAAGATCACCCACAAAATGTCTCAAAACCTTATTTGGCGTTTACTCGAACTTTTGTTTGCTGTCAAAACTTGTGCAAAACTCTACTTCTGTATGCTCTCAAAATGTTTGTTTGCTCTCAAATCCATTCAGAATCCTTTTGCCACAAATCATTTAACTTGCACAATATTTGCCTTCAATCAAAACTTTTGTAAGCTCACACAATGTTGCATTTGCATTTGAAACTTTTATTGGTTTCTCTTGAAATTTGTGCATTTCCTCAAACTCTGCATTCGATCACAAAACTTGTGTTAGCTCATACTTGTGTTCACTCAAAAGACTTGCCATTTGCTCTCAAACTTTTGCTTTAGCTCACAAAATGTTACCTTGAGAACATTCATACACTTAAGAACCTTTGCTTTGCTCCCAAACCTTTGTTTGCACAAAGCTTTTAACCTCACAAAATGCTTGTTCACTCAGCAAACTCGATTTGTTTGCAAACATTTTGTTAGTTCAAAAAACGTTGCGTTTCTTCAAATTTTTGCATTTGCTCAAAACATTTGTTCACTCACAAAACTTTTGTTCACTCCAATTTGCCTCAGTTTTTGCGTTCCCTTGAGAACGTTGCATTTGCACAAAATTTGCTTACAAAGCTCACAAAATGTTCATGCAAAAAATTGGAATTTGTTTGCAAATGTTTTGTTAGCTCATGCATTGATTTTAATTTCTCACAGCTCAAGTTCACTTACAAACCTTTTGTTACCTCATAAAATGTTCGGATATGCTCAAAAAACGTTTGCATTTATTCACTTAAGAAATTTTGCGTTTGCTCTCAACTTTTTTTCTCTAGAAACATTTGCATTCCCTAGAGAAACTTTGTGGGAAATACTAAAAAGCCTTTTTTTGTTTGTTTTTAAAACACTTGCATGAATTATTCAGTCTGTGTGTCAAATTAAAATGCAAATGTAAGAAGAATCTAAGTTTTGGGTTTACTTGGGAAGCTTTGCTTTTGCTTGTAAAATTTTGGGTCACGCAATTTTTCATTCGCTCAAATGTTCCTTCTCAAGGCAAATAACTTGTCTGGATTAAAGTTATTTGCCCTGGAATCTGAGAAGCATGTTTGTCACTCACCACACAGGCCGACTGCACGGCCTCCGACACGGTTCCCGCGTTGGGTTCGCACCAGAACACGTGACACTGGAAGTGCTGGTTTCCCGTGTCCATGATGAACGCAAACGTGTGGATGTCTCGTCCCACGCCCATGAAAGACAGGAAGCGCACGCGACACTCCACCATGACTTCCTCCTCCTCTTCCTGTGCGAACAGAACAGAAATGACAGTAATAAACCTGTCTGTCCGATGTCACCGCTCTGAATTACTGTCACAAGCCTATGAATGTTTCATCAAGGTCCAAGCAGAAAGAGAAGAACAGGAGTCGCACAGCTTTGATTTTATTGTAGTGAATTTGTCCTCAGATTGTCCTGTGTCCATGTGGACCAAGTTTTGTGTCATTTGGATATTTTAAACTTAAAATATACAGGTGAATTAGTCCTTATGGGCCACGTTTGCCATATTTTCCTGCCAAATTAGTGAATGACTCTACATTTTTCTATATCAGTCCTCATGGGTCACACCCCAAAATTACATTGACTTATATCCCCAAAACAATTAAACACATTTTTGTCTCTAAATGACATTTCATGAATAAAAGCATTGAATATTTTTTTCCTCCCATCTCATGTTTTTCCTTCCTGTTCTTTTAAGGGCTCCGTAAAACAGAAAGATGAAGCACTTATTTTCTGTTTTTGTGAAGCTTTTTTCACAATGTTTTTTTGCTTTCCTTCAAGAAACTTGATTCACAAATCTTTTATTTTCCTTTACCTTTGCTTTACCTCACAAAATGTTGAAAAACTTTTTCAATAAACTTTACATTTGCTCTCAAAAGTTTGTATATGCTTGGCTTGTTCACAAACAAGCACTGAAGTATACTTTTCATACTTAGCTCGCAAAATATATTAACTCGCAAATGTTTGCAATCACAAAAAAACTTTGCATTTGCTGAAGAAACTTTTTGTTGTTTTCCTCTGAGAAATTTTGGAAAGTTTCTCTCAAAACTTTGTGTTAAACCATCATTTTTATGTGAATGAACACGAAGCTTCTCAAGTAAATGCAAATGTTTTTTTTCCTATTTTCATGTTTTAATGATGAAAATGTAGAAATGTTCAAAAGAATTTACAGTAAGCATCACCTTTTCTTTGATGACAGTAATTGTGGCGTCAGCGACATTGAGCAGGACGGGGGTCCAGTCCTCTTTCCCTGCGGACGACATCAGACTGTCTATCGCTCCATTTATCATGTCCATTCCTGAAACACACCGTTTGAGAAGAACATTAGAGTTCCTTACTGTTACACAGGATGAAGTTTTAAATAATGAAGAGTGTAACAGTTTGCCTCCAAAACCTAGTGATTAGTCTGACTGTCAGCATCCTAACAAAGATGAAGCTCAAGAGTGACTGATTCACTTTGCGTCAAGCTGCTTTGAAACCATGCTTATTGTGAAAAGTGCTGAAGGAATAAATTTGACTTGACTGATTTGAACACACTGAATACCAGTTTCATACAAATGCCACTCATTACATGGCGTGTATAAGACTCAGCTTAGAAGTGCATGTTGCAAAACCAATGATGTGATGCTTTCTTCAGTTGTGCTGGGGTCAATCTGACCCACACTTGATTTTAAAACTTCTCAAAATACTGTTAACTGTTTATTTCTTCTTAAAATTTGTTTTTTAAGAATACTCACCTAAATGAGTATTTCTCATTTAGGGTCATCAATGTGCATGCTAAGTTTTGTTACACAGATGTGTTTTAGAAAGGCTGCACAAATTTTGTCATGACTTTTGTGTTGGGGTCAATTTGATCCAAACTCTATTTTCAAACTGCTTGAAACACTGGATAAATTATTTATTTCTTAATGAAATTTGGTGAATATTTTTCATTTAGGGCTATGAATGTACATGCAAAATTTTGACAGATAGATGTGTTTTAAAAAGGCTGTACACATTTTGTTATGACTTGTGTTGGGGTCAATTTGACCCACACTTGATTTTTTTTTTTTTTTTTTTTTCAAAACGTTCAAAACGCTTGTTAAACTACTTATTTATATTGATATTTGGTGAATATTTTTCATTTAAGGCCATGAATGTACATGCATGGTCTTGACACAAGATGTGTTTTAGAAAAGCTGAACAAATTTGAATTTGACTTTTGTGTTGGGGTTTATTTGACAAACACTTAATTTTCAAACTGTTTGAAATGCTGGTTAAACAAATTATTTCTTCTTGAAATTTGGTGAATATTTCTCATTGTGGGTCATGAATGTGCCTGCACATTTCAACAAATTGATTTCTTCTGGAAAGGCTGTACAAATCTTTTTGTGTCCTTCATAATTAAGTCACTATTCAGCTCATATTTACATATGAGATTCACAGAGCTGTAGTGTGTGTGTGTTTTACCTATAGGTCGCAGTACTGACGTCATTCCCAGGTAAAGCACATGGAAACTGTGTTGTAGGTCAGTCTTTGGTGTTGGAAACTCTACTGAGGAAACACACAGATGAGAAAAACGACCTGAACATCATGCAGAAGATTTCACTCATCGCTCCGTGCGCTCGCCAGGAAATCAACTCTCTAAATGCATTCGTATAGAGCGGGAACCTCTGGCGTGATGAAAACAGAGCAATGCGTCCCTCAGGAGCCCAGAAATCCTGCGCTGTGCGTTTTGCATTATAAAACAGCCAGCGGACGAGCCGCGTTTGAAGCTGCTGTAAACTCTCATAGAGATGAGACGGATGTAAATGCAGCAGCGGCAGTGATTCTCTGATCTGTAACACGGGCGATTTAATTGTGTTTTAATGGGTCAGAAATGCAGCTTTCATTATCTCACTGATCACTGCAGGAATTTACAGACTTTATGAAATAAAGCGCAAGCGTTTGCTGAGGTCAGCACGGCACATCGCTTTATTTATGGACTCGTACTGCTGGAGCGTAAATTCACAACCCTCCAAACACACACACACACACACACACACACACACACACACTGTATTTACATCCAAACAGATGAATATACCTGAGGAAAAACAGCTTATAGGTTTATTTATATTTATACATTTTAGCTGTGACAGGATGTTACAACTAAACAATGCATCTCTGTGGACCGCAGCAGCGTTTACTCTGCAAAAACATCACTGACCAATGAAATACAAGCACATTAAGTTCAACTTTAATCAAAAACGTACTTTCACTGAAAGTAATGGACCGTTTTGGTGCGAAACATAGTTTGAGATTATTAATGGGGATTTGCATAATTTTTTTGTTTTGCTAATTTCAGTTTCATTTCAGGCCATCTGTTTGTTTGGTTCATATAAATTAGCACTTCTCATTATTATAACCTTCTGTTCAAACAGCTTATGCTTAAATTGACTGAAATTAGTTTGGCAGAATATAAATTGTGCATAAATATGGATTTATTTAAAAAACAGTAATTACATTTTACTTACTTTGAAATAAGCTAAAACAACTAAACATTAAGAACCAGGATTTGCACAGTCTTAGAAAACCTGGCTATGAGGCAATTTTAAAAATGTGATTTCTAGAAATGGAAATGAATAGTCTTAAAAATCATAAAGAATTATAGTGAATATAAATGTTTTTTGTTATGGAAAGTTCTACAATATTTCAATGGGTAGAAATTGCTATATATATGACTAAAAATAAAAATAAATGGCTATGTATGAAATAAAAACACTGAATTAAACTTCTGGAATTCTGGAATATAATAATTTAAAATAAAAAAAAAAAGTTTGAAAACAAGCAGTTTTGACCTTTTTTGACAACAAAAACATTTATAATGAATATAATTATTTTTTTAATGCCAAGTTCAAAAATATTTTAGCATATTGAAATTGCTATATATGACTTAAAAATAAAAATAAATTGCTATTTATGAAACGCGCGCACACACACAAACACAAAGGACTTGAGATAAAAAACAAAAAGTGTAAACCCTAAACTATGGAATTGAATCAATTTAATTTATAATTATTTTATTTATTTTAGAAATTCAAATTTTTTACCTTAGAAAAACCAGTAATCTTAGAAGACTAGAAAAGTCAGGTAAATTCTTTGGAAATAAAAAGTGCAAACCCTAAAGAATACTCAAAAAAAGTTCTGGAATTATGTCATTTAAAAAAAAAAAAAAAAAAAAAAAAAAAAAAATTATATATATATATATATTTACTTAATTATTTTATAAATAAACTTTGAATTGAACACACTTATGCTGTAATGCAAAAGTTGGCTGGAATCATGGAATTTAATTTATTCCATAAACATTTTTATTTTATAAACATTTTATAAATAAAGTTCCAAGCAAACATTTGCGTTACAGCAAAAGCATCATGAAGATCTTCCAGTATGGTCTTTGTCAATGGCGACCTCTGAGTTAAAATGTTTGTGAACTGCTGCACTAAAGCGAGTCATAATCATCAAACCGTCCAGATTTGATTGTTCATGTGACTGAACGTCATTTCTGGCGCACGTGAAGCTCTTACCTCTCAGAGGAACATCAGAGCTGAACTGAGAAGAGGAGCCTGCGACGGGACCGACGCTCCTGCGTTCGGCCATAATCTGAAAAAACAAAACAACACGACTGAGGAAAACAGCCTGCGTTTCTCTCCAACCTCCTGTCAGTCTCTCTGCTCCTGCAGGTCATTAATCTGAGGAGAATAAATCTCAGCTCAATGTTAATCAAAGCCTGTGGATGGACGTGCTGAGAGGGCAACTTTACGCAAGGATGGCCGGCGCATACTAACACACACACACACAACCCACGATGGCAAAGAAAAAGCGTAAACACAGATATTTTCCCAAGAAGACACATTTATCTCTCCACAGACCCACAGAAACGGCTTCAGATGAAACCGGACAGATGATTGGTTGCTGAGGCTCTTTCCTCATAAATATTCATGAGGCTTATAATAAATATGTGGCGAGTGATTCAATTTGTCAGTATGAAAGCGAGTGTTTGTTTGCTGTGAATGTGAATGTCTGCGGATTGTTCTCAGAGGATTATTTCTCGATTCTCGCTCACCTTCGAGCAGATCTGCTTCAGGCTGCTGGCGACGCTTTCCGCAGGACTGTCACATTGAAACACGTGGCATTTCAACACACGCGTGTTCTTGTCACGGGCCACATACGCAAAATCCCTGAAATGGAACAAGAGAGAGTTTGTAGGGCAACAATCAGTAAACAGGTTTAAAACAAAAAGCACAGACATTAATGTGCGTTACTGTCACGGGACTCGAGGGGGCGATAGGGTTTACTTCAAATCTCTATGACAATAAACCAGATTATTATCCAGGTAAGTGGATATAAACATTTTAGATAACAGTTTAAGTTTAATTCAGGCAGTGGATAGAGGATCTGTTAATTTTTTTTACACTAAAAATCATACCATTCGTTTCAATCATACCAAGTTTTCAAACAGATTTTCACAAATTGAGCAAGCAACAAATTACAACAAATTTTAAAATAAAAACACTATATTCATAAAAGAATGTATGAAAAAAAAATCATAAAATACTAACATAAAATAATCAAAATAAAAATACTTACTAAAAAACAAATCACAAATTTGAAATTAAAATGAATAAAAAATATATCATAAAACTCATTAAATGTGTAATTAAAATACATGTGAAATAAAAAAACAACTAATAAACATGTAAATATAGATCTAAATAAAATGCTTATTAAAAGGTAATAAAATAAAAATAAATAATCTAAAAACATACTAACCAGTAGTTAAATCAAATGTAAAACTGACATGTAAAAAAAAGCAAATACATAAACAATCTAAACAAAACACGTACTACAAACCAATCAAATCACAAATGTGAAAATTAAAAATAAATGTAAACAATCAAAATAAAACTTAATAAAAATAAATTAAATAATAGATGTAAATAAAACACTAATAAGCAATTAAATCACAAATGTAAAATCAAAAATACATTTTTAAAATCAACAATTATGCATGTCACATGACCATTAACTAACAAAACCATGAAAAAGTGAATGTGCTGTTAAATTGTTAAAATATTAATTTTTAAAACCTCAAGGAAGCTTCAAGTACATATTTTAGCTAAAAAGTGGCTCAGTTTTTGTTTGGAAAAAACCCATTGTGAATGCCTCGATCACAGGAACCTCACACAGATTCGTCATGTGATTCATCAAATGTTCACCGATGAAAATAACGAACTGCATTCAGACTGAAGAGCATTAGCAGCATTAGAACAGGACAGCAGCTAATGAGACACCAGCAGAAAACCATCCATCAGACAGAGAGCTGAGAGAGAGAGCGTCAGCACGAGGAATATCCATATGTGCGTGTTGAGCATGTAAAGGTTAATGGTTTAGTGGCCGTGTTTCAGTGTCACTCGTGACATTCAGAAAACAGCAGCGACGGCCGCCAGCAAACCTCCATTCAACAGTCAGACATTTCTGACGTCTAGAACAGATCTGAAGAAATGTCTACAAAATACACACTGATGCTGATTAAACTGCTCCAATATATTACAATTGTCCAAAAGAGAGTTATTTTAGTATCGTAATTTTTCATTTAGGTTTTAGTTATTTTACTACATCAAGTTCAACTAAATTAAATTTGGTTTTATTTGGTGCAGCCCTAGTGGGTGTTTTGGGTGGTTGTTTCCAGGTGTTTCTCTCCTGTTTGATAAGAAACGAGTGAAAAGTCTTTCCTTGGTGAATAGATTGGAAAAATCTTTTTAAAATGTTTTATTTGACTTCTTTTATTGGTTTTAGCTAGCTGTAATAACCCTGATGCACGTGTTAAATTGTCAGCGTCCATATTTGTATTTGATGGCTGAGGGGAGTCTATGATCACGGGTTCATGAGTTTATGTAAATGCGTGTGTCAGTCAGAAACGCTGCAATCTGAATGTGGCTTTCATGTGTAGAAACTGAGTTCACTCTAAACTACACAACACACTCACACACTCCCACTGTCTGCACATGAAGAGACTTCAGCTGACACACTAAATCACACGAGTGTATGTGTGTGTTTCTCAGAAGTCTCAGAGCCCTAGCGATGAACCCATTCTGTCTGTCTACACACACACACACACACACACACACACACAAACAGAAATTAAAGGTTTCTGACACGCACTTATGGGGAGAAGCGTTTTTCAAAACTAAAGGTACTCTGTGAGGATGATGATGATGAGCTACATTATACTTTATAAACTCACATTGTCAAATACTGTTGTGAACCGTTTATAATGAGAAATTACACTTGTTTACCACACTGTCTCTATGAGACCCTGCACTGACTTCTGTTGTTCTTATATTAAACCAAAGAGTGATGTTAGTTTCTTCAGTCCTCACTAGTGCAGCACTGAAACCTCATCTCTGAGTGTGTAAGTGCAGTGTTTGAGCTCCAGACACGAATGATTCCTCACATCATGTGTTTTGTTGAGGAGAGCGTCCCATTTTCACCATAAAACAGGTGAAAAAAATCCCACAGACGCACATCAACAGACCAAAAGATCACTGAGACTCTCTTCACACCAGACAGGAAGAAAACAACTAGAAACTAACCACAGCACCCCAGCAACAACATAGTAGCTACACGCATCATGTTTTGGGGGATTTTTGTTTTTATTTTAAAATCACATTTTGAATCTCAATCACAATTTTTCTCAGAAAAAAAATAGAATTAGGTTTTTCCCCAAATTGTACAGCCCTTCCACAACACCTGAGCTACCACCTTGGCAACAACCTAACAACTATACAGAACACCCTAGCAACCACCCATATCACACTAGCAACACCCTAGCAACCATCCATCCCAAACCATCAACAACACCCAAGAAACCACACAGAACACCTTAACAATGACCCAAACTGCCACCAACACCTTAGAAATCCCACAGAACACCCTAGCATCCACCCAAAACACCACAGCAACATCCTAGCAACAAGCTACATCAAACTAGCAACGCCCTAGCAATCACCCAAATCTCCAACAACTCCCTAAAAACCACACAACACTCCTTAATGACACAAACTGCCACCAACACTCTAGAAACCCCACAGAACACCCTTGTATCCACCCAAAACACCATAGCAACACCCTAGCAACCACCCACATCACACTAGCAGCACTCTAGCAACCACTAAAACTACCACAAACACCATAGAAATCACACAGGACACCTTAACAGCCACCCAAAACACCATACCTACACTCACAGCACCATCACAACACCCTAGCAACCAGCTACATCAAACTAGCAACACCCTAGCAACCACCCAAATAATTTACAAAACACTAGAAACCACACAGAACACCTTAACAATGACCCAAACTGCCACCAACACCTCAGAAACCCTACAAACACCCTAACAACCACCCAAGCCTCCACCCAAAACGCCATAGCAACACCCTAGAAACCAGCTATATCACAAACAACACCCTAGAAACCACACAGAACACTCTAGCATCCACCCAAAACACCATAGCAACCAAGCACATCACCATAGCAACCACCCAAAACACCTTAGCAACCACCCACATCACACTAGAAGCACTCTAGCAACCACCCAAACTACTACCAAGACCACAGAAACCACGCACAACACCTTAACAATCACCCAAAACACCATGGCAACACCCTAGCAACCCGCTACATCAGACTAGCAACACCCTAGCAACCATAAAAATCACTAACAACACCCTAGAAACTACACAGAACACCTTAACAACAATCCAAACTGCCACAACATCCTAGAAACCCCATAGAATACCTCAGCATCCACCCCAAACTACACTCTACACATAATACACTCTAGCAACCACCCAAACCACCACCAACACCATTGAAACCACCCAAAACAGCAACACCCTGGCAACCAGCTACATCAAGCTAGCAACACCCAAATCACTAACATCACCCTAGAAACATCACAGAACACCCTAGCATCCACCCAAACACCATAGCAACACCCTAGATGCAACACAGAGCACCCTAGCAGCTGCATAGTAACACCCATGCTTCATGATGGTGAGTTTAGCACAGGCTAAAATCTAGTCATTCATTGAGCGGTTTGACTCTGTAGGAGCTTCATCTGTTTAGTATTGGTTTGTCAGGCTGTACTATTATTACACCCACACATAATCAATCACTGACTCTTTCTGTCCTTTTCCCAAAAGATTGTGATTGTTTCAGCATGTCATTAATATCTGTCATCTCCATACAGACCCTCAGAGACACTCACATTCACACACACACACACACACACACACACACACACTGACTGTATTGTGCTCACATTTGCAGAACAGCAAAAGTCATAAAACATTTACACACTCTCACAAACACAGCGTCTCTTTCTCTGCGTATTTTTTCCCTGCATTTCCGCTTGGTTTGCATAATTTTGCACACAATATGCATGGACTCTGATATGCTTAAAAAAAATCATTTACTGAAACACTAATGTTTATATAACTTAAACAAGCCTTACTTTTCAGTAAAACTAATTATAATGACTTGAGACTAACACAAACCCAAAAACACCAAATTTAGCAGACAATTTCATTCTCAAAGTGAATCAAACACACACACACACGAGTGCACGGAAAAAGCAGCAGAGCAATGCAGCAGTGTGTGTGTGTGTGTGTGTGTGTGTGTGTACTCACACTGATGTCACTCATCAGCATCCATCTGCACTCTGGGTCGTTATTCCCATCGCCACGACGACCAGCATCCAGCACAAACACACTCTCTGAGCGTCCCGCTCTGATCTCCCCGTCCGTCTCTCTGATCCGTCCCTCCCTCAGCAAACACACGCGCCGCTCTGAGAGCCCAACACACTCAACAACCTGCCCTCGCTCACTCTCTCTCTCTCTCTCTCTCTCTCTCTCTCTCTCTCTCTCTCTACCTCTACTGCTGAGGAAGAGATGCTGGACAATCAACAGACACAAAGTGGAAACGAGAGGATGGGACGAAACAAACCAAAATAAACAGGAACACAGAGGAACTGCACATAGCTAAATTTGAAAAATAGAAAAAAGAGAAAAGAATTTGAAAAAAATTGAAACAAAAAATCTGGAAAAAAAAAAGCTAATTTGAAAAATTGTCTTGTTTTCAGAGAGTTCAAGAGAATAAAACACATCTGCATTTATTAGCTGAAATAAGAGAATGCATTTCACTTTCAGTGTGAAACAGAGATGATACAAAAACAGGGAGGAGTCCCCACACACACACACACACACACACACACTCGGCTCCATATATAGAGCTGTGACTTCATCGCTTCAAAACCACGTGGACATGGACACAGAAAACGCTGAGTGCTCCAAATATAGCGCAATGACTTCATCCACCCAAAGACACTCATTCATATTGTATAGATCAGTGTGTGTGTGTGTGTTTGATGCTTCTCTAAAAGCGAAGGGAAAAAAACACACACAATCTTTCTCCACTTCCCTTCTTTAACCAGTCTCCAACATCTCCATTCCTATTGATCTACATCTCTTATTCTCGTATATAATAAATATAAAGTAATAAAAATATAATAAAAAAATAATAAAAACATTCATTCATTAATTTAGTATTTTTTAACATGTCAGTATAGTTTTTGTTTTGCGTTTCTATTAGTTTTTTCATACAAATAAATTAAATTAAAATAGCAATGTTGCTGAAAAAAAAAGAACTGGAATAAAACTGTATATATATTTTTATATACATTTTATTCCAGTTCTTTTTTAGTGTATTTGTTTTATTTTTACTTGTAGTCAACTATAATAATCCTGACTAGTAATCCAGTATTTTACTAAGTACACACTGACTAGTATGCTACATGTATTCATTTAGCAGATACTTTTTATAACAACTCCAAAAAAATTTATTAAAAAAAATGTTGCAGATACACAACAGCAGCACTTTATTTTAGTTCCATTATTTTAATGTAATTACTCGGTACATACAGTAGCTAAAGCCATTAAGGCTAATGATGTGATATTTTACTACATTAATAACACATAATGTTTCCATAGTAAGCTTGTTTATGTGAGTGTCGGTCTGCAGCGGCGTCTGCTGGTGAGCGCGGGTACTGCAATCACACCATCAAACTCAATTTTCATTGTTGAAACCAGTGTTTTATAATGTTATAAAACAGCGGTTGATTTTAATGAAAATCTTTCATCATCCTGTATTCATGTGATACGGGTTAAGCACGTCCATAAATCTGTGTTTCAGCAGGATGAATGCTCATTAAAGTACAGTAAGCGGTTACAACAAACCCTGTTTGTTAAGAGATTGTTTGTTTATAATTAAAATAACTTAAGATCTTGACAAGGTCATTTATTTTAACCAAACACAGGCAGATCATGGGATGAAGCCTGTGTGCTAGTCAGTGTACTGAACTAAAACATTATTTTTCATGAATATTTTGAATTAGTTTTTATTCTTTCCTTTTTTTAGTTTTATTTTTAGTTATTTTTGTAATTTAAATTAGAATAATAAATGTAAAGAACTGAAAAAGCAAACTTTTTATATTTTAATTTATTACAGTTTTATTTCAAGTAACATTTTTATGGTTTTAGATTCATTTTAGTTTTAGTCAGTGTAGTTTAGTATCACTGAGACACTATTATAGTTTTCATTAATATTCTGAATTGTTTTTTTTATATATTTTTCAGTTTTCATTTCATGTTAAAGTTTATAATAATTTTTGTTGTGTATTTTTAGTGTTTTTTATTAGAATTTATTTCAGTTTTAGTTATTTTTAAGTTCATTTGTAAGTTTAATTTAAGTTTAATTTAAGTTTTATTTGTATGTTTCATTTAACTATAATAACCCTGACTGGCAGGACTATTAGTGTTTTTCTTGACTCAGTGGCTGTGTTAAGAATGAAACTAGTTTACTCCGGTCTATTAGTGCACACTACCTAGTGTTATTTCTAAAAACAACTTAAGATCTTGCTCTGCACTTAACTTCACCTTCCATCTCCAGTGTGATGAAAGCAATGAAAGCACAATCATGAAACACTACTTTATTATGCAACATATGCTGCACAGCAACTAATATTGTTTCAACACTTAATGGTTTCAAAGCAAAAGTGTCATCACTGGATTCTCTTACTGAGTCATTATGAGATATTCAGTCTGCGCTGGATTAAATGAATCAGTGTGTTTCTGAGGATCCTCCATCAGTGAGACACACACGCACACGTGAGCAAGTGAAAGCAGACGTGCATCAGAGCGAGAGAGAGAGAGAAAGAGAGTCTCTGCAGCAGTGCATCAGTCTCCGGTCTCTCAAACACGTCTGTGCCATTACCACCGACACACGAGCACTAAAACCTTCATCAGCCTCAGGGGCCAGAGAGAAGAGACGAATAACACAGAGAGAGTGAGAAAGGGATGCTCTGCTACATTCATCACTCTAATAGCACACTACTGCACACTACTCGTACTAGCATTCCTGCACACTGTCTATATAAATTAAAGACTAGAATGAGCAGTAAACCACCAGAGTGGACGGCACACTGTATCCCACAATGCACTTGCCATGACATTTCTGCAGTATGCATACAGTATGTGCACAAACTAAATGTCTTTACCCAAATGCCAAACAATCATAAAGCATCTAAAATAAAACATCGAAAATAAAAAGAAAATCACATGCACAACCAAGTAATAAAATTTTGAGAAAAAATGCAAAAATGCCTACACACCGTTGCTCCCAAAAAGCAGATTTTTTTTTTTTTTTTTCAATAAAATACACAAATGACCTACTATATTTGTTCACATGTGTAGCAAACCACCAGATCAGACTTCACATTTAATCCCACAATTCACTGCACTCGACTTAACCCTTCATTTCCAGTGTGATGAAAACACTAAGCTTATTTTAGCATCACTGAGATACTATTTTTATGAATTTATAATAATTAATTAATTGTACATATATTTTCAGTTTTCATTTAAATTTAATTAGTTTGTTATTTTAGGTTAAACTAAAGAGTTAAAATGAAAGTTTTTCATTTTATTTTTATTTTATGTTCATTTTATTGCAAGTAACAAATGTTTTTACATTTACCTATCATTTTAGTACTATCAGTCTTTTTCTTGATCTAATACCAATGTTCAGAATGAAAAAAAAAAATTTAGTAAAGAGTAAACTATTCAACTATTAGTAGTAGCAGTAGTAGCACATTTTTATTTAATGCCATGTCAGCATCTTAGGCTATTTTCATGGCAAAACAATTTAAAAAATACAAGTATAACAAATGCAATAAAACCAGCAAACAAACAAACACAAGTTATATTACACAAGATTTTTTACATTAACATATGATACAAATTTAAAAACTCTGTCAGGCAAAATTATACTAAATGACTCTAAGTGTGTTCACTTCTTAAAAGTTTTCTACATACATTCTAATATTCAACTAGTAGCAAACTAGTATTCAGTGTATAGTGCACACTGACTAAAAACAACAAAATGTTAGCAACTGTTTCAAAGACTAGTTTGCAACTTTGCAGTCACATGACCTCACATCCAATTATTATCTTGAAAAATACATTTTAAAAATGCAGTTAAATAAATATGGGAATGTTGAATGCACTGCATAATGGGAGACAGTATATCATTCAGTGTGCTTTATCATTGATATACTAGTTTTAGTTAATTTTGTTAATTAGATTTTATTATTTTATCATATTATTTTATTTACTATTATTTAATTAGTTTTTATTATTTTTTTGTTTTTTGTAATTTTCATGTGTTTTATTAGCTTTTTTTTTTAATACGTAAATACAGTAGTTATTAACTTTGATGTATTTATTAGTTTTAGTTTATTTATTTTAGTACTTATTATTTTCAACTAAATGAGAAATGTTATTTATTTTATTGCTCTATTTTATTTCATTTTTTAGTTAAATGTTTTTAACTTGTTTTAGTTAATGATAACAAGCCTATAGCAGGACAACTGAGTATTTAAAAAAAATGCTGAAAATTCCCAAACTCTATAGTTACAGTGGAAAATACTAGTCTTAAGTAGCACAGGTATATTTGTAGCAATAGACAAAAATACATTGTATGGGTCAAAATTATCGATTATTCTTTTATGCCAAATCATTAGGATATTAAGTAAAGATCATGTTTCATGAAGATATTTTGTAAATTTTCTTGATTGGTAATATACATTGCTAGGAACTTCATTTGAACAACTTTGAAGGCGATTTTCTCAATATTTAGATTTTTTTTAATAGCTGTATCTTGGCCAAATATTGTCCTATCCTAACAAACCACACATCAGTGGAAAGCTTATTTATTCAGCTTTTGGATTATATATGTGGATAATAAACTAAGCACATTCATTTGATGAAACATTTATTTTACTCAATTAAATACGCAACAACAACATCATGTGACAATTTACCAAATAACCTGAAATGTTTGTTGCGTGATGTGTAGTCTTCATACTGTTAAGTATATATATTGTAGTATGCAGTGCACTAGTATTCATTAGTGACTTTTAAGTTGCTTTGAAACTAATTTAAAATCAGACTGAATGAGCCTGTGATGAGAATGTGTTGTATACTGTATATACACACACACGCATCAGACAAATTCAAAATCTTTTTAGCAGTAAACGCTACAACACCGTCCACAGAGAGTGTCTGCAGAAGAATCAGCTTTAAATGAGAATAATCGAGTTACAAACGCTTCGAGGAAACGCTGACTAACCTGCTGTGGCCCCGCCCCACTCCCCATACGTGGATGCAGCTGATTGGCTGAGAGTGCAGGAGGGTGTGGTCAGTCGGGTCGACGAGTGTGAGAGTGACGTCCTGTAGCACCAGCAGCATCATTTGTGTCTGAATATGAGAGCGAGAGACACTCATGAATTTATTAATGAGATCAGATGCGATTGGACTGTTTGTCTGCGTCTGCGTCTGCTTGCGTCTCACCCTCGGTCTCTCCGTCTCTCTGCGCTGATGCAGCTGCTGGATGCAGTCGCTCACCACCGCGCCGCTCCTCCCAGACATCACATCCGCATCCCGCACCTCCATCCAGCCCAGATAATGGACCGGAAACACCTGGAACATGATCTCAGTGTGAGTGCTGGAATCACAGCTAAACCAGACTGACAGCAGGAACAGAACTCCTTTCTTAATACGCACTCCCGGACTCATTGTGAACGCTTCGCCAGTGCATCTTATTCCAAGAATATGCAAAATCATGTTTGTCTTCATAATCTTTCATTAAAATGTAATAATAGACATTTTTACTATCTAATCAGTTCTTGCTCTAAAATTATAAACTCACTACAAATCCAGTTTCACTCACTTGCATCACATAATGAAAGTACACAAGTTGTGTACAAGATCTTAAGGAGTTTTTCTGTAATATATTTTACATATTCAGCTATCAAGATTTAAAATAGTCTCAAAATAGTACTTTACAAACAAATGAAATAATTATAAAACATCAGTGTTGCTATAGTATCAGTGATATATTATTACAGTTTTTGTTAATACTTTAAATTAGGTCATTTTAGTTGATGTTTTAGTAAATTTGTTGTGTTTTATTAGATTTTTATTTCAGTTTTATTTATTTTAGTGCATCAAGTAAAAACTACATGAAAAGGAAAAAATGTTGATTTGGGAACTAGCTGAAATAAAATAAAATAAGTTTAGGTTTTTTATGTTTTGTTTTATTCACTTAACATTTATTTCAAGTAACAAAAACTATTTTTACACTTTTAGTTATATATAATAACCTTGTTATACACAATATTTCAAATTGATATTTGATAAAAGTGCTCACATTTTCCAGGAGAAATATTTTATTTATTTATTTATTTTAAAAATTGATGTACCTTCTCAGTAAAATATTCCTGGTATCACTGAAAGCAGGACACTTTAATAAATTATGTTTTCACAATTTACAAACAAAAATCACACAGAGGCGATTCTTCTCCTTACAAAAAATATACTCAAGTCTTGTGTGGCCAGTCTGTTCATTTCTATTTTCATAAAAATGATTAGGTCTTTAATTTGTAGCTTGATTCACTTCATATAATTTAAGTTACGTTATAATTTCATTGTTTTCTTTTGTAAAAGATACTGTTTGGACTAAATACTTAAATATTAGCTGTTTCATACTGGTCTAAAAGATGATGTCATTCTTCATTTCCCACAATGCATTTCATCAAACTGCTGTTGTTACACGTGCCCTGAGTTCTGCTGCAGTCTCTCCATCACACACACACACTGAGCAGCAGAGGGCGCCAGATCTCTTTATTATCGTGGTTGCAGTTCCAGGCGGCGCCACACGATGTCACTGCTGTTAAACCTGAATCCAGTTTTTCTTTTCTTTTTTTTTTCATTGAAACATCTCAGACTTTAACTAAGATTACCAAGTTCATTATAATTAGAGCAAATACTTCAGGGTAGATTTTTAAAATGTATCTCTCTGTGATTTCATGTAACTCTTGTCATTGTTTGATGCTGATATTTTGGTGGTCATTCTCTGAGTTGCAAATGGCCTTGTTAATGTTTGGTAATTAATTACAGTAGAAACACACTTCTATCAGCTACTGAGTCATTTGATTTACCTGCGTCTCCAGGTCGTTGATGGGGATGATGGTGTCTGCAGGGGCTGATGGGACTTTAGCTCTGCAGAGGAAAGCGATCAGTATGAATGTTATTTCTAGTCTCTATATGATGAATATGACACTGAGGTGTGTTTTCTGTTCACCTGTGGTTGATGAAGCTGTACGGGCCGCCGTGAGCTCCCAAACTCGCTCTGTTCATCTGTCGGTCTCTCTCGCGCTCCTCCAGTCGCTCTCGCTCTCGCCGTCTCTCTCTCCCGGGACTCGCACGTCTCCGTCGGGTCCTGTACAGTGAATGTGTGCACTGTCAATGATTCTGTATGAACTATATTAGTCGTCACTGTGTGTTATTTCAGTGTTTACCAGGTAGTTGTTGTTGAGGAAACCGGCGGCGCGTCCCATCGCCTCATAGCACAGTGAGGAAGAGGAGGGTGAAGAGGCTGCTGACGAAGGTACGGGTTCAACGGAGCTGTCCGACACGATACTGCTGGGCCGCTACACACACACACACACACACATTAGACACAAGTCAAGTCACATTTATACAATACAGATTCCCTGCTAATAGGAAACGTTCTCAGAACATTCAGGCAATGTTCATTAAAAGTTATGAACAAATCTTTCAGTGAAGTTAGTACATTCATTAATTCAACATTATCTGGTATTTAATAAAGCTCTCAAATAGTATTTATACATAGTTTATATTGAACCTTTTTCTCTTTTTTCAAATGTTGCTACTTGTTTTAGAATGTTCAGAGAACATTCAAATGTAACATTGAAATAATAAAACGGAATGTTCCCTTAATGTTTATATTTTAAAAAGTTTTTAAAAATGGACTGTTAGAATGTTCTGAGAAAATGTTTTTTTATACCTTTTTATAACTTTTGTTAGCTTAGTCCTTTTAGAGCAACTTCACATTAACAAACACGGGAAAAAACGATGCTGCCTAATTCATTATTTCAGGTTCAATGTCATTATTCAGATCAGAGTTGATTAAATTCAGTTCAAGCGTCAATGTTGTGAAGTTCATTAGTTATTTGTTTGATGAGGCCTTTACAACTTTTCATGACCTTTAGGTTTGTGCAGATGTATTTGTGTTTATTTAACTTTATTTCGTTTTCATATTACTGTATTTTTTTATTTCTATTTTTTTTTAATTATACAGCACTTTGGTACACTCTGTGTTTTATAAATAAGTTTTAATTTGATTTTTTTAAAACAAATTCAGAAGGCAGCTTGATGAATTATTATAACCAAAAGTTTTGTCCTCAACTGTTCCATAATGTCTGAATAATACCCATTTCTAAAGGTTTATTTAAACTTATCTTTTTAATTTCTGCAGATCAACAGAAGCTGCACTGTTGTGTGTTTCAGAACTGTCGTTCACTGGCGTATTAGTCTGTGTGTCTGACTAACGATAAAAAACACAAAGGACCAACTAAACTTTTGCTCTTTTTACTGTTGCTCAGTGAAACTTTCAGGGCAAATTTCAGTCATTTCAATAAGAGTCCATGCAATCTGGATTTCTGTGAGAGGGCACAAAAATTTCTCATGCAGATATTGCTCATGTTCAAGTTTGTCATGTGAACTTGCCTGTGCCGAACAACAAAAATGTGCTTGGTTTGTACAGATGAATTGTCCACAATTTGGCTCTGATGTTTTGTTGATGGTCTCTGAATTAGTTGCCTAGATTATTCTTGATAAAACATGACATACCTTGGGCAACAAAAGCTCTGTTTTTCCTTCCAAACGTGCTTAAAGCATCACAAACTGCTGTAAAAATGAATCACTGGTGCATTTTGTGCATTTCCGAAAACTCTATATATACTCTATTTGTTTTACTGTTTGCTGCATCTGTTTATACTGTTGCTGTATTTATTGTTGCTTGTTGATTGAAGTTATTTGTCAGTTGATGACTGAAAGCTTGTTTGTCTTTGTCACTGTGGTGTGTGTCTGTGTGTGTGTGTGTGCTGAGGTTCATGTGCGTCTGTTTGATCCCGTGTTGCTGGTGTGACCTTTGCATTTTGTCGATGGAGAATAAAGAGCGTTTAATAAGTATAAAGTAAGCAGATGAGTTTATCTGTTCACTGTGATGACACTTCATGACAACCTCTGTAGTCTCATAAAGACACGTTAGATTTTTCAAGACAAGCAAAAGCTTAAGACATGACATTTTATGTTATAGAATAAAAGCTTATGACTTTATTTCAGGGATTGAATCTACTTTCTTCCCCCCCAAATTTCTGTTTTCATTTTAATTTTAGTTTATATTTAAATTTTATGTAAATTGTGAAAATATTTTGAGCTTGTTAAACATTATTTAAATAACCTTAAACAACCAAAAAAAAATGTAATTTGTTTTTATTATGTAAATTTATATTATATTTTGAATACATTTTTATTTTTGTTTTCATTTTAATTTTAGTTCAAGTTTAGTTCCTTTTTTTTAATATTCATATTTTTTTTCCATTTTAGTTGTAGTTCTGTTAGTACATTTATTTACACTAAATCAAATTGAGAAATGTTTAAATAAGTTAAGCTTAATTTTTTATTTATTTATTTTCAGTTAAGGTTTATTTTATTCCAAGTAACATTTTTTTGTTTGTTTTTTAAAAAGTTACTTCATTTTAATAATTTTTTATTTCATATTAATGTTTTTTCAATAAAATGTTTAGTTTTTAAATGCTTTTAGTTTTAGCAAACAACAATTCAATCAATTCCTGATGAACAAAGTAATTTTTCTCGATCGAGAAGCCGTTTCACTGATGTATGTTATTATTGGGAAGAAAAGATGACTGCAATTTCCTTTTCATGCCAGCTTTAAAAAAAATCAATATTTGTTAATTCAATATTTCCCACTTTAAGTTCCTGCCTCAACAGGAAATACATTACGATTATGCGGTTTGAGATGAAAATCTGTGTCTACCTCACTCTGTGCTTTAGTGCAGGGCACAGGAAGACACGCCCCCTTCGCCCTCGGCTCCGCCTCCTGGTCAGAGTGGGCGTCGCCAGCCACAGGCTGATCTCGAGGAGTGGAATCGGCTGAAATGCGCCAAAAAAACTCCTGTGACACGTCCTGAACCTGAGGAGGCTCTTCCCAAACACCTACAACACACATACACACTTCAGAAACCGTCTGTTGTCATAGCAACTGCTGCTTCCTGCTACACAGGAGATAAATATAAAGATGTGCATGACTTTGGACTTTGGTCAGAAGTTTGGAGATGATAATATTTAGGATTTTTGTGAAAGAAATCAATACTTTTATTCATCAAGGACAAATTAAAGTGATAGTAAAGACATTTATAATGTTCCAACAGATTTATATTTCAAGTAAGTGCTGCTCTTTTGAACTTTCTATTCATCTGTGAATCTTGAAAAATAAAATGCATGATGGTTTACACAAAAATATTGGGCAGCACAACTGTTTTCAACATTGCTAATAATCAGAAATGTTTGTTGAGCAGCAAATCAGCATATTAGAATGATTTCTGAAGGATCATGTTACGCTGAAGACTGGAGTAATGATGCTGAAAATTCAGCTGCGCATCACAGAAATAAATTACAGTTTAATTCACACAGAAAACAGAAATTTTGAATTCTAATAATATTTCACAATTTTTACAGTATTTGTGATTGAATAAACGCAGCTTTGCTGAGCAGAAGAGACTTCAAAAACACTAAGGACCGGAGTACTGATGCTGAAAAATTCAACTTTGATCACAGAAATAAATGACATTTTAACAGATATTCATATATAAAGCAGCTATTTTAAATTCTAAAAATATTTCAAAATTTTACAGTATTTTGGATCAAGTACATACTGCTTTGCTGAGCAGAAGAGACTTCAAAACATTGAAGACTAGAGTAATGATGCAAAAAAATTCAGCATTGCATCACAGGAATAAATTACATTTTAGCAAATATTCACATAGGAAATGGCTATGTTAAATTCTAATAATATTTCACATTTTTTACAGCTTTTTTGATCAAATAAACACAGCCTTGCTGAGCAGAAGAGTGAATTTGTCTGTTGGTCACCTGTCTCCTGAGGCGTCTCCACAGACGGGCTCTCCTGTGACAGCGTCGTCCAGCTGGAATCCTCCTCCTCCTCCTCTTCCACCTGTTTCTCAGGTCTGATCGGGCGTTCGGGCGACTCCTCGGGTTTGTCTCCTCTCAGCTTCAGGCGTAACGGGCTCATCTGTAGTCGTGCTCTTCCCGGAGACCCGGCGCTTTCCGTCGGCCCGTCTCTGACGCGGCTCACGCGCTCGTTGTTGGGCCGGAGCGCGTGTTCAGAAATGTCCAGTGTCTCGCTGGGACTCTCCTCCTCCTCCTCCTCCTCTTCCTCGCTGGCCAGCAGGAGCAGGTGGTTCTGAGGAAGGGTGAGATGCACCTCCACGTGGTTCTCTTTAGCCCACGTCTGCGCCTCCAGTTTAGGCAGGAGGTGTTTCTCCTCGGCCTGCGTGTCTTTATCCAGGCTACTCGGCGTCTCCTCTTCTCGATGGTATTCTAGAAAGCTCTTGGTCCTCCTCCTGATGGTCGGGTTCTTCTGGTTGTCCTTCCCCTCCAGCCAGTCCCAGCTGCTCCTCACGAGGTTCTTGTCGTTCTTGTTGAGGTCCAGCTGCTCCTCTTTGAGCTGCAGGTTGGTGCCATTTTTGGCCAGTTTGGGATTGGAGGTGGAGTAGGAGAGTGAGGAGCAGTAGAGAGACGAAGAGGAGGCGGATTTCGTCGGGGCGGGTTTTCGGTCAGAGGAGGTGTGGCTTTGGGTCAAAGAGGCGGGGTTTTGGCTCAAACCCATCGCATTTTGAATGTTGGTCAGCGCGTATTTCTGTCGACTCTTGGAGCCGTGCGTTTCTTTGGAAACGGTGACCACGCCCTCCTTTATGGTGTCGCAGCTCAGCTGCTGGTTGTGGGAGGAGCGTAAATTGAGCGAGGTGGGCGGAGTCAACAGCGGGCCGCTGTGATTGGTCGATTCCACGGTCGACGCGCTGCGTCTGAGGGGAGGCTTCTGCAGCATCATTGCAAATGATTAATCAGCTGCGAAGAGAAAGAGAACCATTGTTAATTAGCTTCATTAATTCCTGTCAATGAAAACAGAGCTGCGAAAGGATATTTAGATATTTACCAAAGGAAAACACACACAAATATAATCACACAATATCACAAATCAGATCTTGCTGACACCTCAGTTGTTTCTCCCAGACAGCAATGAGGAGATGTTTACTCTTCTTCCTAGATTTCTCAAGAGATCTCAAAATGAACTCAAACATAATTTAATACCTATTGGATTAGATTATCTATTTATCTACTTTTGCACTTTTAATGATCACTGAAGTTGTTTATACTGATCTTGATTTATATGATTTTTATTTTGTTTATAAGATTTAAATTACTGAATTTTTGATTGAGTCATTCAGAATTGTGTTACAATGATAATGGGTAACACATTACAAGTAACAAGTTATGTAATCAGATTACTTTTTTCAAGTAACTATTAAAGTAACTTTGGTTCTAGATTAAACATCAGGAAGCATTTATGCACAAAAACAGAGTATTCCTCAAAATGAATGAAAACAGTCAAATGCAAACTCAGAATATGATGTAAACCTGCAATAATTAAATATGTTAAATGATTCTTTGTATTTAATCCCATTTTATTAACCAAATGTGTTTGCTGTTGATCCAATTCAACCATACTAATATGCAAAAATGACTTCAGACAAACATCTTAAAACATCTTTTTATATTAAAAATAATAGTTGCAAAATTAGTCACAATTAATCGATTCAAAATAAAAGTTTATGTTTGCATACTATAATGTGTGTGTATTGTGTATATTTATTATGTATATATAAATACACATACATGTATATATTAAGTATTTATATGTAAAATATTTATATTTATATATAATATAAATGATATACAAGGTTAAAATATACATGTGTATGTGTGTGTGTGTGCATTTATATATACATAATAAATATACACAGTACACACATGTAGTATGTAAACACAAACTTTTGTTTTGAATCGATTAATCACAACTAATCGTTTTGCAGCTCTAAAAATAAACAAACAAGCCAGCCCAGTTGAGAAAAAGTAATGCAAAAGTAACACACTACATTCCATAATACTTCCATAGTTCCTTTTTTTAGGGTGTTTACACAATATTGTAATCCATTACTTTTAAAAGTAACTTTCCCCAACAGTGTTGACTTCTATCTTTCTTTACAAAAATTCTGTACGGCTCAGTCCAGTCAGCAGCTTATAAAAACAGAATTACATAACTAGAACAACAAAATTTGATAAATTAAATCTAAATTTACATTGTTCTAATTCTCTAATTCTGTTTTTAGAAGCTGCCAACAGGACTGAGACGTACAGAATTTTTTAATAGAATGAAGAAATTTACATTTACCTTTGTGTCTGTTGCCAGCTAAGACAAATTTGCAACTTTGTATGAAACATAACTGAGAATGAGAATTAGGGCTAACATTTTCTGTGTTAATCAGCTGTGTTTCAGTGTGTGTTTGTGACTCTCAGACCTGATCACCTTTGCATGAACTGCACTGTCAGCACAGCGTCTCACGTTAAATTCTAGCTAACGGGTCTAGTCCACACTACAATCACACACAAACAAACACACAGCTGTGATGGACTGGGCTGGAAAATGTGTTTGCTGCAGATTTCCACTAAAGATCAGTGTGATCATAAATCATTATTCAGCACAACAACCCGCATGCAACACACACACACGCACACAAACACACACAAGACGTGTGTGTCAGTCTCCACATGCGTGACTGTTTTTCTGTGCATCAGCCAAACGGTGTTTTGACTGATCGTAACACTGATACCGTATTCAGAATGATGTTATTGTGTTTAATAACTCAAAATTACTTTGATATGAAGGCAACTGGATATTAAATGCACATTTACATAAAATCATACAGATTAAGCTATTTTAACTCTTTTTTTTTACACTTTTACACATCTAGCTGAGACAGGTCTGTAAAATGGCACAATACAAATAGTTTATATTCTTATATGCAATTAAATATAACAGCAAAACTGCAAGACCCTAAATTTATAGCAGTATAGTAAAGTGCAATACTGCAAAATAGTAAAATATTCTTGGAAAATAGTTAATGAAAAATCTGAATAGGATATACAAACAAAAATGCAAGAGTCAGCAGCTATAGTATTGCATAATATATTAAAAGACTATTGGATAATTGATACAACTTTTGATAATAATCCTATATGCAATAAAATGTGAAATAAAATATATAACAGCAAAAATGCAAGACTCAAAAACTTTACTACAGTGTAGTACAATATTGCAATAATTGCATATTCTTCTAAATGATTATAATCATATATGCAAGATTTGAAATAGGATAAACTGCACAGTACCAGCAAAAATGCAAGACTCAGTAACTTGCATAATAACTGCATTTTCTAACTCTGATCCTGAATATGCAATAAAATCTGAAATAGGACATAAAAATGCAGGACTTAGTAATTAGTATAGTACAGTATTGCATTGAAAGTGACAGTAGGAAAATGTATGCAATTTATGATTATAATCCAGTATTTAATAAGATTTGAAATCGGATATGACAGTAAAAATGCAAGGCTTAATAATTTTAGTATAGTAGAGTATTGGAATTGCATATTCTAACTAATCATTCTAATTGATTTAAGTAAAAACATTGTGGGGAATATTGTTTTGACATGTTTCTAAAACCTTCCAGTGTCCAGTTGTCTTGTCATAATTAAACATTTTTTCAAAGGTTACAAAAACTTTTTGTACAATATCCAACAACTTTTATACGCAAAAAAGTAACTTTTTTTCTTTTTATTTTATCTTTAATACTCCAAAATTTCCACTTACTTGTCGTAATTGTAACTTTACTTAAAGGTTACAAAAACATTTCTTAGAAAGTTCAAGTAATGTTCAACCATTTTCATTTGGTAAGCGACATATTCTAAGTGATCATTCTAATTGATTTGCAATATACTCAAGTAATCAATTTAAGTAAAAATGTTGTAGGGAATATTGTTTTGACCTGTTTCTAAAACCCTAAAATGTCCAGTTTTCTTGTCATAATTATAACATTTTTTAAAGGTTACAAAAACGTTTCCTACAATATCCAACTTTTTTTACGCATAAAAGTAACACTTTTATTTTTATTTTATTTGTAATACTCCAAGAGCATTAAAATGTCCAGTTTACTTGTCGTGATTGTAACTTTATGTAAAGGTTACAAAAACATTTCTTAGAAAGTTCAAGTAATGTTCAACCATTTTCATTTGGTAAGCGACATATTCTAACTGATCATAATTGCAATATACGATTTGAAATAAGATAAAATTCGAGACCACAGAATAGTAATGCAAAATATAGCAAAAGAAACTTGGAAAATAATGTATGCTAAATCTGATTATAATCTTGTATGCAATAAATTATGCAACAGGATATAACAACAAAAGAGCAAGACCCAACTTCATTATAGTGAAGTATACTATAGTATACTATATTCTAACTCTGATTATAATCCTATATGCAATAAAATCTGAAATAGGACATAAAAAAAACTCTACTAATACAGTACAATATTGCATAACACAGTAAAAGACTATTGGATCATTTATACAAGACTTTGTTTAGAATCCTACATGTAATAAAATCTAAATTAGGATATATATATGCAAAATGTAATAACTTTACTATAGTATAGTATAGCATAGTATTCCAATAATTGCAAATTCTAACTGATTACATCATAATAATCATAATCATAAATGCAATATGATTTATAATAAGATATATTAGCAAAAATGCAAGACTAGATAACTGATGCATAATAAAAGACCCTGAAGTATATAATTCTTTGATTATAATCCTATATGCAATAAAACTTTACATGCAACATCGCAAACAAGCAAAACATCATAAAATACAAGTCTCAACAACCCCAAATATTTAAATATTTAAAACAAAAGTGCATATTTAACTAAGTTTGATGAAAACACAGGCATGACGTCAGGATGCACAGAAGTTGTTTGTCCTCCTGATCATGACAGATCGCTTCTGATCGGCCCAAAACATTCGTGCGATGAATGACGCACATCTGAACTTACAAACAGACAGTCTGCAACAAATGCTCCGTGCAGCATCATCATCTCACACACAATTAAACACACACACACACACACACAGACACATATTTCCTGCATGACATTGATGTGACAGCGAGAAGTGTCAAGTCACGCTCTCATTACGCGCATCCTGTGCATGATAAACTCAATTCAGTCATTAATTCTATAAAGTTGCTCCATCGAAGATGCATCAGATCGATCGAGATAATCAATAATCAGCGCGCGTCTTATGTGTGTATGTGTGTGAGAGCATGACGTAATGCGTTCAGAGACTGTCACTTACCAGCACCGGCAGCGCTCGGTTGCTTCGGCTGTTCTCTCGCCTGAAGATGCTGATGCGGAGCCGCGAGGTGACGCCCGCTTTTAAAGTCCAGACGCCCGCAATCCGAAACCTCTCCTCTCCGCACCGCCCGTACCGCTTACAGTATCCGCGCCTCTCCGCGCATGCGCTCCGTGCCCCTGTCTCTGTGTACGCGTACACGGACCAATCAGAGCGCCGAGCGCAAGATACTGTATGAATATTAATCGGGTCGGTCTGACATTGCATCGCGAGTTTCCTGGAGCGTCTAGAAACGTGATTTAATATTAATAAGGCACGAAGAATGATTAGAGGGTTGGAGCGCCGACCCATCTGCTCAAAAACATTTTTTAGTTGTTTAAATGTATAGATTATTTTAGCCTAACTATAGTGCTTATTTAACGGACACTTCACATCTGAACACTCTTAAATAGCAACAGAATAATAAAAACCAACAACCCTCACTTAATATAGTAAACTAACATAAAATATACTCAAGTAATAAAATTAGGTTATAAAAACGTTGTGGGCAATATTGTTTTGCCCTGTTTCTAAAACCTTAAAATGTCCAGTTTTCTTGTCGTGATTAGAAGGGTTTTAAAAGTTACAAAAACGTTTCCTACAATTTTTGTTTACGAGAAAAATAAAATGATTTTATTTTCAATAATCTAAGAGCATTAAAATGTCCAGTTTTCTTGCCGTGATTATAACATTATTTAAAGATACAAAAACATTTTTGTCAAGTACAGTTCAATGTTCATCCAATTTAATTTGGTAAGTGACAATTCTTTCTGTTTTAAAGATGTTTTCTTTGGATTGTTTGACTACTCAAAAGTAAATGTAGGAAAATATAACTTAAGGTGTAAAAAACAAACAAATAAACAAAAAACATAGTTAAACTATAGTTAAACCATGGTATAAAAACCGCATTTTTTTTCTTTATTTCTGTAATTGTCTTAATGGTTTGATGTTTTCTACTGTTTAATAAGAAAGAACATTGACACCGATGTCCTGACATGAATCGGCTCCAAAGTTCCGATCTGAATCAAAAGAATCATAAACCGTTCTGAAGTTCCGATTTAAATCAAACGATTCGCGACACGTGCTTTGAAGTCCCGATCTGAAACAAATGTTTCACGATACAGTGAAACAGTGAATCAGTTGTACGACTCATTCAATATTGCTCTAATGTTCAGCTGTTAATGCAGTATTTAAAACAGATATGGCTTGACATGTGAAACTATTACTCTCACATTCAACAGAGATGAACACTTTATTTTTCATTAACACACATAATGTTCAGTGTACATTTGTACAGTATTCAGAACAGAAATAGCTTTAACATAGAAACTATTCCTTAATCTGTTAAGTTTTTGCCCAAAGGTAGCAATTCAAAAAGAGAATGTCCTGGATGAGATGGATCCTTGAGAATTTTTTGAGCTTTCATGAGGCATTCATTTCAGTGTTCAGTTTATCAGTATGTAATTTAACAGATATATGCTGCTAAATTACAGTTGTATACTGTAGATGACAAAACAGCATTTTGCAGTTAATTTCAAAAACAGTAGCACACTGTATTTTTACAGTAAGATGCTGGCAACCACAGCTGCCAGTAGATTACCGTTTTTTACAGGGATTTTTTTACAGTGCATACTGTAATAAATATATGAGAAATTATTTTTGTGTCTGATTGTATTAGTGTATATAAAGTGATAGTCAATGTAAATAGAGCAAATGGGAGAAGCAGATGAACAAACCAGCAAAACAGCAGAAAGTATGAAATGTGCATCCTTGAAAGTGTTATGAAAACGTAAATCAAATATTAATAAAATTGTAAGAACGTTCTATAAATATTACTTTAAGAATGTTTTGTTCTAACATAACTTTTCTGATAACCTTCCCTGTTACCTGGGTACTGACTAGTTTCTACCATACAACAGCTACTACAGTAAAACTGTGGTAATTTGGTATTAACCAGTATCATCAGAAAAATCTATTAATAAATCAATTAAATCATTAGATTCTAAACACTTCTTATAATGTTTAAAGAAGTAAACATTAATGTATAACCATTGTTATGTCCCAGGAGGTCATTTACTGTTGTTAGTTTTGTGAATGTGTGTGTGAGATTGTGTTCCCCTGATGCCCAACAGCTTGCTGGGAAGTGTAGTTTTATTTTGCCAACACTTGCTTTTCTCCTGGTTTTGTTGGGAGGTAGTCAAGGAAGAGATCTTCACTGTGAATATTACTAATGCAACAATACGACTGTACTGTAAAAATTTTAAATAAAAGCTAATAAAAAATATATATCATATATAAAAATAAAAAAAAATATATTATTAATGCAATAGTATTGTGTTGCAAAGTTTAAAAACAAGTATTTAATAATAATAATAATCTTTATTATTATTATTATTATTTGAATTATAAAATTCAACAAATTACTAAAAAAAATATTACTAATGCAATGATAATAATATTATATTCCAAGAGGACTTATATAATGTAACTAACATCAAATATGCAAATATTTTCAAGCAGGCAAATTTGAAAAATATGTAGGCTAAAGCTGTATAAATTGCTGTGGTCTGGCTGCAATTCTCGATCTTTCTACTAACAAACTTCCACATTAAACTGAACTTTACTTTGACCCTTTAAGTTCAAGGGGTTGAGGGTCAGAGGGGTGTCTTCAGTAACAGAAGACTCTGCAAGAAACGTTTTCTCAGCGTGATGTGCATGAGAAAACGTTAAGAAATCATCTGGAAGAATATAACCTTGTTTATTTTTCTCAAGTTCATTGTTGCAGTTGTGGTACGGTCGTGTAGTTGGGCGAAATCCGGAAGAATATACATGCGTTTATTTTACTGATTCAGTGTAAAACTAAAGTTGTGTGAGTAGTTTGTAGTTCATGTGACATGCCTGCTAATCGTCTTTAAGAGACTGAGAGATCGTCGGGGAGATCTGCTTAGGTTTTTTGCGGATTCATCTAATCAGTTGACCTGCTCATCGTTTCCACGGGAGAGTCGCGGATGCTGTTTGTCGTCAGGGAGTGAGGAAGGAAGGATTGCTATTCTGCAAGTGGAATCTTGTTACTCCTGGATTCGTAAGTACACTGGATTTGCATCAAAAGAGCTCCACCTAGCGCGCCATCTGTGTACTGAAAATCCCAGCTTGGTAAAATGAGAGAACTCCCTTGCTTTTCATTGTTAATGTATTTGAGATGTTGTGGCTTAAATTATTAGATCATCTAAGTGACCAAAGAAGAGAACAAAACACAAAAGTGTGGGAATAATAAATACTTGTTTATTAAGTGTTTTCCTGCAGAGAGAACAGTTTATGGTTAATTTGAGTCAGCTTCATTTCCTGTGAATCATACTTATGGATTTGTATTTTCAAATTTAAAGGTAAACACAGTAGTGTATTTCGATTTCCAAATAGAAACATAAATTTGACACTATCAAGTGAATCCCTGTAGTCTGGGTGATGTATGTTGATCTTGTAAGTGTAGAGAAATGAGCCTTTACCGGGGTAGTGGTTAAATTTAAGACCCTCTGGACAAAATTCCTACCTTGTGAGCCACGAGATTCTACCCAATGGGAGGGCTTCATTTATTTTGTATGTTGTGTATTGTTTTTATATATTTATTTTACTCATTTTATTTTGCTATCTGTGTCACTATCTGTGCCCTGCACGCTAATGTCACCAAGAAAAAGTTCTTGTGTGTGTAAGCATACATGGCAATAAAACTCTTTCTGATTCTGATTAAAATAATATTTTTTACCCAAAAACACAGTGTAGTCATGTTTACAACATGTTTACAACAGTAAAATTATATTAAAGGATTATTCTGGTTTTAAGTTAAAGTCTTGTTAATAGAAGCCAAAAATAGGTAAATAAATTATAATAGTCCAATCTGAAAACAAGAAAAAAGAATTGAGTGTTTGAACTTGGGGAAATAAAAAAAACTAAAGGTGGGGAAAAAATTAGTGCTAGTGACTTCTTGAGCCTTCTAAAAACAACAAAAAATCTCTTCAAAATTTTCCCTTTTCTTTTTCTTTTTTTGTCGTTTTTTTTCTTTTTTATTTCAATTTTTTGCATTCCAAACATTTTTTTTGTTCCAGGTATGTTTCTTTTTATGTATAAGATACAAAGAAAGAAAAAGTAAAATAATAATAATAATAATAAAATAAAATAAAATTAGGATGCACTACCAAAACCGCCCAGCAGGTGCCACTATCAGTAAGCATATACATATGTTTACAAGCTTTCCGATGTCTATAGTACTTGTTGATTTATGTTACACAAACTAAAATGTGCTACTCTTAAAAAAGAGACCCTACAATATTAGAGAGTTGACCGATAAATCACAAAACACACCACAGCTTAATGAATATTAGGTAACAGGTTTCACATGACATTCATTTTTTGTGGCGTAACATGATTTCCTGTTCTTCTCACATGATATTGTGATAGGTGTCAGTCTTAAGTAATACACATTTTGATAGAAATGTTTGTATAGATTTCTATTAAAGAGAAAAGCTTTGTTTGTACAATATAGGCTAACAATGGCTGTTTTTTAATTATTCTAAATGTTTTTAGGTTAAAAAAAAATTACATTGTATTTAATATAATGAATAAGCAATCATGCGTGTGATAGTTTTCATGTAAAAAAAAAAAAAAAAAAAAAAAAAAAGTTTGTGTGTGGAAGAATGGCCAATTGCATGAAGCTGTAACAGGCAGGGTGTGCTGTTAATGTATACCAAGTTTTGTGCAAATTTAACTTTGCCTTCAGGAGGCAGTAAAAGTAATATTATTTTTGTTTCTATGTTGCTTCTAACAGCACAAGAATAATATATTTATACTTCAAATGTTTTGATACTGCAGCTATAAATAATTTCTGATTTCAGATGATCATGTTTTATTTTCCCCCAGTGTGTTTGTCTATTTGCAGGTAATACAATAGCAACGCATCCCAAACACCTAATGACAATACTTTACCTGATTGTTTTATAACTTGTACCAGACCTTCATAAAACTGATTTAAATTTTAATGTAGTTAACAGGAATGAGAAATGAACCTGTGTGAGTTATGGGAAATGCTTCCGTGAACACAAAATGAAAGCAACAACACAGTGGTGTGTTTTGTTCCACAAAGAGAATTTGTGTTTTACTGCTTATAAGATAGACCATTAACTTCCAAACCTGTGTGCTGAGGGACTTTTGACTTTTGTTTTCACTTTTAAGCAAACTTTTATTACAAGGATCCACTGCAAATGTCAGTGATCTGTGTATGATTTTGGTACCTCACTGTATAGACATTACAAAATTGTCAATACTAAGCTTCAGCTGCAGGTTAGTATCAAAGTTTAAGGCCGAAAGAAGCTAAGATTTACATTTTTGAAAATTCTGTATAAAGTATGCAATTGTGACAGCTGGATTTGTAATCTTTTTTTTTTTTTTTTTTTTTTTTTTTTGATTAATTGTGCACCTTTGAAACTATGTACGTGTCAGCATGTGTCCCCTTAAGACCTCATATTTGTCAACGGAGTAATTTTGTTTTTTTTTTTGCCCACATGATATTTGCATTTCTCCAATGTTAGAAATGAGTCTTAAATGGACTTGTGTGAACACAATTTTTATTAAAATAAAGAAGAAAACATTGAAAGGAATCCTCATATGTTAACCATATACAATTTTAAACATATACAGTATGTGAATTAGTCTTGAAGATTGTTCTTAGAAATTTGTTCTTATTTTGTTTAAAGATCATATTTTTCATTTAGAACTGCTATTAGGTATGTACATTTTTACTAGAGGACAAAATAGGGTGTGAAGTAAAGAATTACAAATACTCGTGTTTCTGTAATTAAGTGGTTTTTAACAGAACTTTTTTTTTTTTTTTTAAGTAGTTTAAAAACTGTAGTTTTACTTGAGTGCATATAAAGTGATGTATCAGTACTTTTTATTTTTATCCATCAACATAAGTGCCGATTTACGTTTCTGCCGGCCGGTGTCCCACACTCCTTAGCCTTACACTGGAGTTGGTTCAGGGATCAGCAGTCTTTTGGGCATAAAGTCCCATTTTTATTTTTTCTGGTTAACCACTGAATTAAACCCACCACAGCACCTTCCTTTCAGTTGGTGTTGAGGACCACCTGGATTTTCACTTTAGTTGGGTTTTGCAGCTGAAACAGAAGGGGAGTTACTGGTATTTTATGTTTGCCCAGTAAGGAATCTGAAATCCATAAATTAAAATTCTCTATTATTTACTTACCATTGTGCCTTCTAACAAGTCTAAATACAGTGGAAGTCAACAGAGACCAAAGGTTTGGCACTTCAGAATGTACATAAAGGCAGTTTAAAAGTAACCAGTGTTCTCTCCATGTTCTGTGATTGTTGGAGCTAAAACAATTTGGCCCCTGTTGACTTCCTTTGCATTGTACGGAGCAGTTATTCTACTGAAAAATAGACTTTTTCTATTTTCTATCTAGTTCATCATTTGTTCCTGGTTTGTAAATTAGTATCACTCAATACACACCTGCCTCATTTGAACATTTTTTGTACAGCAGAAGGAAGGCCTTCTCACACCAAAAGGGGTTTTCTAAATCTGGTATCTAGAAAAGGCAAAGGAGAAACATAAAACACATTACATGCACAATAAGAGCATGTGGATTTATTTCTCAATGTAAATATCTGCACATAAAGATCAGGATTCTGCTAAAGGGACATGATGGTGGAAAAATATGAAATGGGAGGAAAAATATATACTGCAAAAATATTTGCGTTTCCAGACAGACATCAATTCCTTAGAATCTCAATAACTGGCCAAATGTTATTGTAATGGATTATGCATAGTATGGAAATCACTATTAACAACAATTCAAGGGCTTACAGTTTTTCTCAATCACTTTGGATCAATTCTCGGAATTTGATTTTGTTTTTTGTTTTTTTCTTTTCCTCAAAAGAATGTCATGTCCATAGGGACATATAAGCTTGTTTTTTGTTTGTTTTTTTTTGTTTGTTTTGTTTTTTGAATGATCTCTGTACAAGGTGGGACCTGTTTTTTCTGTGTGTTTGCTCTGTGTTCTTCTATGTTGCTCTTGAGCCTCCTACTGTCTGCTTGATGGGTTCATGAGCACCATCTGACTCCTGTTCAAGCTCGTCAAGTGGAGTACAAAGGAACCCAGCGAATCCCAGTCCAGAGAGAGACTCTTGTTAAGAAACACTACCATTTTCTGGTCCCAGTGCTGTTTCTTTATATTTATTCAATGTACATATTGCTAATCTAATCAGGTAGCTCAAACTGAAGCTTGGCTTTTATTTTAGAAATAAATCTAATTTGACTTTTAACGCCAAAGAGAAACTTGTAGATGACGGCTGACATTAAAGAATTACTTTTTATTGGAAAAAAATATATAAATCTTTAAATTGAACAATATATTAATAGTTTAAAGCATACAGAAACTCAGACAAAGATGTCCATTAAAGATCAAATTAACCCTAACCCTAACTCACTGAAAATAAGATGTAACCCAGGGGTGCTCAACCCTGGTCCTGGAGATCGACTTTCCTGCAGAGTTCAGCTTTAACCCTGACCAAATACACCTGAACCAGCTAATTAGGATCTGAAGGAGCACTTGATCATTACAGACAGGTGTGTTTGATTAGGGTTGGAACTAAACTCTGCAGGAAAGTCGATCTCCAGGAACAGGGTTGGGCACCCCTGATGTAACCACTGCATTTTAATCATGATCCAAACAAAGATGCTGCATGTAGCATGAGCAGTCTTTAATTTAAATTAGATTGTGTAATTTCTAAATCTGAATCAGAAACACAATGATCTGACTTTGGCTTTTTGAAATTAAGCTACATAAAACATGTTGTTGGCTTAGAAGGTTCTATCTGACATTTTTGTCAAAATTGAGTTAGTCACATGTTCTTATTTGGTGATAACTTATTTACATTATATGATGTTTTTTAGAAAGCAAAAATGGTTCTATCTACAGAAGTCTATGGAATGCAAAAACTTTGAAGCTCAGTATCTCAAAAGTAGATTCTTGGAAAGGCAGGGGAGTTCTGTCATATGTCTTACCGCACCTGACTTTATAATCATATCAGATATAATCACTGTTCCATCCTCTTCACTGATCTGAAGTGCAAGAGGGGAGGAGACACTGACATTGTTCAACATTTTACACAATATTAGATATTGTATTTTTTTTTTTTTTAATTTATTTGTGATAAAAGTGAGCTCTCACATGAATTAAATGCGCAACATAACAAGGTCATGTGACATTGTCATGTACTACATTTTGAAATATATCTTGCATAATATGCAGTCTTTCACATGCTATTTAAAACAGCATGCACTGTACATGCTGTGTAGTATGCAGTACATTAGTAGTCTTTTTGAAAAATAGTGACTTTTTAAATTGCTTTCTTTTAAAAAGCATATTGCAGAAAAACAAACATAACCTTTACCGAAAGAACTGCAAAATTAACACTTGAAGTACTGCTCTGCAGCGATATTACATTATACATTATTTATTACATTATATTGCTTCTAATAACAAGAATAATATTGTACTTCAGAAGTTTAGACATAGCAACTTTTTCCTTTTTTTCCTATTTACCATATACATTTTTTCCCAATGTGTTTTAATTTGCAGATTTTAATTACTCAACCCAGGGACCTAATGAAAATGTTTTACCTGATTGTTTTGTACCTGGTACCAGACCCTCATAAGACTGATTTAAACTGATTTAAATGTAGTTTACAGGAATTAGAAATGAACATGTGTGATTTATGGGAAATGAAAGCAACAACACAATGGTGTGATCTGTTCCACAAAGAGAATTTGTGCTTTACTGCTCATAAGACTGACCATTAACCTCCAAACCTGTGTTGTTGAGGGGTTGCTTTCACTTTTAAGCAAACTCTTATGATAAGGAGCCACTGTAAATGTCATACTACTGGTAGAATTTTACTCTTGAAAGGGTGCATCGGCCAAACACAAAGTTGAAAACACAAAAGTCTTTATTGCAGTTCAGACAGTGCTTTAGGGTGAAATGACACTCAATTAACCTCATAAGGCAAAACATACAAAGACAAACAACAGATAAAATTCTGGCTCTGATACTGAGGCTCATACAATGCTATTGGCTTTTCATCAACTGCACAGTTACACAATCTAATTAAGGCACATGTGAATTAAATCTTTGGCACATGTGATTAATTTAGTGGTAAAATGGTACAGATCAAATGGTTTTGTTGTTCATTTTTGATAACCGATAATTCTTCTGCTTCTGAATGAATGTGTGAGCTTAATGTTTTAATATAATCATGTAAACAATACGTCCGAATAACACAGAAAACAAGAAAATGACACCATGTGACCTCCACAAAACAGTTTAAAACACAATTGTACACAAAAAAATACAAAGATAAGCTTACTCTGGCACATCACTTTCCACACGCTCAATAAAAAACACTCATTCCACTGTATTCAGACGTTCTCTCCAACCAAATACACATGTACACAAAACTAAACACTTCCCACTGGCAAAATACATTTAAAGGTGCTGAAATGAAAGCTCATGAATAATCTATGACATCATAACCATCCAATCACTGGGCTCGGAACTCTCCAGCTCTGCTCTGATTGGCTAAGAACATTCATCGGTCAGATCCAGCTATTTCTGTGTGTGTTTCTAATGGCTAAATGCTTGTGCGTGCATGTAAAATAAAGCTGCTTTAAAGATGCGGATATAAGATGAGAGATGAATTCATCATGTTATCGCACTCCGAGCGTCCAAACCTTGCGGCTGCTTTCAGCGTTGAGCATCTGAAGCGTGATGGAGGGCAACACGCTCAGACTTCCTGTGCTCCGGGAGTGAGGAAGCGGTTGTGATTGGCAGTCAGATCGCTGCTGTGGGCGGGGCTTCTCATCTCGGCTCTCTTGAGGAAACACTGAGTTGAGATTCAGCTGACCAATCACAGAGAAGCAAGGAGCCGATCGAATCGAGCGCAGCACTAGAGAGACAGAGAGAGATTTATTTATACATCAAACAAAGACTTAAAAAGATAAAACCTTATACATGTAAAAAGTCACCTAGAAGATAATGAAAAAACTGTTATCATTTTTTTTGTTACTGAATGTATTAAAACATTTAAAAAAAAGGAAAAAATAATATATATTTAGATTTTTTATATTTAGATTTAGAGTTTTTTTAAATTATATTGTTGCTGTTCAATGAAAAACAATTTTTCAAGAGAAAAAAAAAACAAAAACAATTTTGAAAAATAAATTCTTCAGCACCTTTAGACACATTTATGACAGTGTTGTCAGAAAAAAATAATTTTTGACTGATTTTTTCCACAGTATTGACTTCCCTAGATTTGTAATAAAGTTTGCAAACCTTAAACTTAAAGATCTTCCTGCAGTTTTTGGGAAAAAAATAAAAGCTTCAGACTTTTATAAGAGCTCAAACTCTTGCAAGAAGAAAGTCATAAATCAGAAGTCATAAATATTGTCATTTTTTGCTACTATCAAGTAAAATAATTAATATACTTGTTATAAAATATTAATTTATTATTTTACAGTTAAGAAATGTCAGTGTAGTTCAGTTTTAGTGAATTATAATCTCAAATATGGAAAAAAAATCAAAATATTCCAAAATATACACCGTAAATATATTCCGCTCGCCCAAATAAACAATGACAAATGGCAGTATTTCATCTAAAGAAGCAATTGAAATGGTGTAAAATATCAATATTTTTCAAGGTACTGTACCAAAGTTAGAAATTGCACTAGTCAGTATTGCCTAAAGTGGAAAACGTGTTTTTCACTGTACAGATGATATGAATAGTGTGTTTGTGTTTATGTCTGACCGTCTCGACTGTGTGTGTCTCTCAGTTTGTCTCTGGCCTGCTGGTTTCCTTTGGCCGCCGCCTGTTGATACAGACTGACGGCGGTTTGGACACACGGAGACACGCCGAAACCCGTCTCATAACACTGAGCCAAACACACGAGAGCCGCGGCGTCCTGCACATCAACACAGCACCTTCAGATCTCACATTACAGTCATCAAAAACATTTAAAAAGTTTGAGTAAATGAATAGGAGAGGCGCGTTACCCCGCTCTCAGCCGCCATCCTGAAATAATGAACACACTCCTCCTCATCACAGTCTGAACGCTGAGACAACACCACACCCAGATACACCTGAGCCTGACACAGACAGAAATATGACTAAATAAAAAAAAATATTTTTATATTTTATATAATTTTAAACTTAAATTATATTTGATGCATTTGTATATTTCTATTTGATATATTTCTGTTTTTGTATTCTACATTATATTTATGTGGTACCTCAGCGAGTCCGGCGTCTGCGGCCGCCTGCAGGAAGTTGAGCGCCGCTGCTACATCCGTCTCTAAACTCTGCTGCCCTCTGCTGCTCAAAATCAGTTTAGCGCATCGATACTGAGCCTGACGATGACCAGCGACTGCGGCGCGTCTGTAGTAATGCACCGCCTGAGAGACAGTCATATTCATCACATAAGTAATTATTAGTATTTCTTTAGTTCTTATTATTTAAATAAATAAATTAAACCAATACACCCATGGAACTTATCTGGGTTTTTTTCTCTCAACAATGCAACTTTGATGTGCAATATTTTTTTCCAGAAAATACAGTATGTGTAAATGTGTATGTATTTACATATAATGCTACTAATGATTTATTATTTAAATTACGAAATATTATTAATTCCATAATAGTAATGCACTATAAAAGTTTGTAAATATTTAATAAATCATAACTAGTATTATTTTTATTATTTAAAAATTCGATAAAAAAAATTGTTAACATAATACTACTATACTATAATATTTAAGTATTTAATAAATAACAAATTATTATTATTGCTGTTATTATTATTATTTAAATTTGACAAATTAACCAATTTAATAAAGAATTATTATTTAAATAATACTACTGTACTGTAGAATAAAAAAAGTATTAAAGTATTAAAATAATAAAAAAGGATTAAGTATTAAATTAATAATACATTAATTTTCATTTGTTATTTTATATGACATTTACCAAACATTTTATTTGTCTGAACAACAGTAAATTACAATACTAATATTTATGTTTGTTTAAATTTCTTTAATTTAAAATTTTTAAAACAGTTTTTATTTTGGCATCTTTCGTTGACAAATTAATAAACAATTCTCAATATAAATTTGGTAACTTTACGAATGTATTTTAAGTTCATTTTAAAATGAAGCAATTTTTTCTCAGTTTGAAAAATACAGAAATCTGTATGCACAATACAGATCAAATGCTTTTTATTTCTACTTTTATTTGATTGTTGTCATTACTTTATTTTAAGCTAGACTTTTTGGTGTTTTAAATGATGTAGCGTATTTCCTGGTATATAAGTTACATTTTTAATCATCTGAAATGTGTTGCAACTAATTTTTCAAAGTGACTTAAATTATGCATTTAAATGTGCAAATCTTTTTAAGCATGCAAATAAGCAAAATGCATTAATCCGTATAAATACGGGAAAATCTCAGCACCTTGCTGTGGTCTGGCCGCACTCCTCGTCCTTTCTCGTAACAAACTCCCACATTAAACTGAGCTTTGCTGTAGTCGTGCTGTGCTGAGGCCAGAAAACAGGAGAAGGCCGTCTCATAGTCGCCCGCTTTCACGCTCTCCAGACCTGAAACACGACAAACAGAAAACGTTCAGACGCACGTTCGTATCAGGCAGCGGCGGCTCGCTGTGAGCTCGGTATTACCGATGATGTTGAGGATTACGGGAACGCTGCCGTCCGCAACACGCCGCAAATTCTGTGCTGCTGCATCAGGAGAAAGACGATCCTACAGGAAACATACAGAAAGTCAACTGACACTTATTAATACAGTTTTAATGTTTCTTCAATTACAAAACAAATTTAATTACAGCTGTAAAACATAATTACATAGCAATTATTCAGATCAATTCAGTTGAGTTTTTATTCAAATATAAGGACAAGCTGCATTTTTAAGTCTAATGTAAAGTAAGTAAGTAAATGAATGTCACCTCTGGTTCCGGTTGTTCAGGAAAAATAGTTTCATCTGTAAGAAAATCAAGAATTAAGAGTCAGAGCTTCACATCTCTACTGTATACAGTTTTTTTTTATTGTATTTATTTCAATTATAGTCGAATACAATGCAAAAAATGTGTGAAAAAGAGAATAAGAACAACAACAAAAATGACAAATGCACATTTATGTAAAAATGAAATAAAACAAATAAAGTCAAATAAAAAATACTATCTAATATCTGGTTGAGCTGTGAATGTGTATTTGTATTTTGTTTTCTGACCGCAGTGTGATGTGTTGCTCAACGGCTCCTCCTGCTGGTCATCAGAACTGTGCGCCGTCTGCAGGTCAGAGGTCACGTCTCCATCACTGTTAACATGACTAGGGTCACTGGAGCCGCTCTTGCTCCGCTCTGGAGTCTGCAGCGCCCCATTAAGGCATTTCACCATCACACCAACAGATGAAACATTCGGCCTGGACACTGAAACATTAGTGTAAAGAGTTAAAGAAAACGGCTTTTATTTTACTATTGTTATTTCTTTTTTTTTTATTTGAATGGCATACCATATTTCCAAAATATAAGCCATGTTGTTGTTGTTGGTTTTTTTTTAGTCATCTGAGCCATGCTGTAACTTATATTCCAAAGCAACTCAACTTGACAAACTATTCAACATCAAACTAAAATGCAGTCATACAAACACTAAAACTTACACTTTTTAGTCAGAATGATGTAAACACATTTTTTTCACATGTGAAGACACTATTTTCCATGGACAGCGGGACACGAGTGAAATCCACAGCCTTGTTTACATAATAAATAATAGCAAATATAATAGCAAATATTATTATTTACTATTATTTACAGCAAATATTTAAATATTCTACTTTATAATTATTATAATTTATTTTGATCTGGATTTTTTGTTTTAAATTATGCATATATGTAAATGTTACTAATGCTTTGGCAATAATACATTTTTATTGACTGCTCTCTAATGGTTTGATTTTTTTCATTTGTACTTTATTAGTAGTAGTGGTAGTAGAAATAGTTATTTAATTTATTATTTTTTATTATTTACTTTGATCTGCATATTTAAATTATGCATATGGGTCAAAGACATTTAAGATGTCCACATCAAAAGAAATTTACAAAAGTGATTTTATGTCCATAGAAAGCACATTAAATGTAAGTGTCTACTTTTAAGGTTTCAAGCAAGTTTTTGGAGAATAAAAAGTCAAAATCTGTTTGAAATAATGTTACATTGTCATTCGATGTAACACAATATTTATGTAAAAATTCAAACAAGTTTATTCTGACTTGTACATATTAAAATATATAACATAATAAGGAAGAATAAGTTCTTACTGACAAATGGGCAAAACCAAGGATAGTGGCAAATTAAAGTATATAGTATTTGGGGTGAAAGTAACTCATCTTTAAATATGTCATAAATTGATTTTTGTTGTAAATATGCCTGACTAGATTGTTACCCTGAATGACATTTTAGTGAGTGTCTTCTGTAAATCAGGGAAAAATGCATGATATTTATTTTTTTGCTTGGAAAAACAAAAATAAAAATGGAATTAAATTAAACAGAAAACTTTTTAAAAATGTTTTGGAAAAACAACAATAATTTAAAGCAGTATTACACTTTTTATGCTTTTTTATGCACTTTTTATGTTTTTATGCTTCGTCTTTGACCCATATGCATTCAAATGTTACTAATGCTTTGTCAGTTACATATTATTCGTGACTAATCTCTGATTGATAGAATTTTTTATTTTTATTTCTACTTCATTATTATTATTATTTATTTATGTGTTTTAATCTGGATTTTCATTTTAAATTATGCATATGCATGTAATATGTCAGTAAAACTACTCAATTCTAAATCTGAGTAAAAGACATCTGTACCGACCTGACTGATCTCTAATTGTGTTTTTTTTATTATTATTTCTATTTTTACTATAATTATTAGTAGGAGATAAATATGCAAGTAAATGTTACAAATTATAATTATTTTTTAATTATATCAATAAAAAAATCTCGCCTGACTGATCATGATTTGTCCATTTTTTTTCTATTTTTATTTTATTATTCTATTTTTAATCTGTATTTTTTATTTACATAATATATTTGCATGTCAATTTTAGTAATGATAATAATTTTTAATATGTCAAAAAAACTACTAAATCTGAGCTAGAGCCACCTGTGTCGGCCTGTCTGATCTCTGATTGGTCGAAATGTGGTATGATTGACAGCAGGACTCACAGATGTCAATCAGGAGTTTGTAGGAGCATTTCCGCACGAGTCCGGCGTCTCTGATCTGGGCCGCTCCAGGGTTGTGATCCGGATGCGAGGACAGTCGAGAGTGAATCCTGCGACAGAGCTGCATGAAGAGAACCGCAGCGGCGCCCTGCACAAACACACACCACCTGATTAATAAAACTCACCACAGAGATGACCTATGAAAAACTGTAGAGTTGTAAGTGAATTACCCATCCCACTGCATCGAGAGCGGTGTATCTCGGCAGACCAGTGTAGCAGAACTGAGATGTTCGCTTCTTTTTCTGATCATCTTCCCCTCTGTGAGAACTGACAGACAGACAGTTAGTTCATCTCAGCTGTTTCAGAATCACGTGACGTCATCGATCAAACGTCGGTCCGTACCTGCTGCTGTCAGACGCGTGTCGTCCGCTGGTCAGGATGGAGGAGTTGATGACCTCGTCCTCCACATGATGACCCGGAGTGAGCCGCAGCTGAGCGTTCCCATGACACCGGCTCAACACTGCGGGTCAAGAGCAAAACGCATGTGAGTTTTCAGAGGTTTGGTGTTTATGAACTGACAAATGTGATTTGAGACCTAAAGGCCTGTTCACACTAAGAACAATAATGACGATAACTAGCGTCCACACCAACAACATAACTATATCTAGAACTATATTAGCATCCACACAAACAGAAAATGATGTAAATGAATGTTTTTGTCTCTAAAGGACCGTTCACACAAAGAACAATAACTATAACGTTTTAATAATACTTCTAATTCTGCGAGAATACTTGAACCACATCACTGGAATCATTTTAACAATGTGTTTTTGTTTTTTCAGCTGATAAACGATAAAAAATATTGACAGCCAATCAGAAGCAGAATTGGGCTACTTTAACATTGTTGCCACGGGTTGTTTTTGATGTCCACGGGTTGAAGCGACCCCAAAAACATGATATTTAGCCCTTGGAATGTAATTTACCAGGGGAAAAAAATGCGTATTTAACACCCAACAATGTGATTTGTAACGTGGACCACCCTTGAAATGCAACTGGGCTACTTTTGGGCTAGTTTTGAGTAGCAATTGGGCCAGTTTTGTTGTGAAAACCTGGCAACCCTGATCAGAAGTCACCTGATTTTAAAGAACGGTAAACCACGTAACTGAAGCTTTTATTTAAATTGTCCGTTTGTGTGGATTCTAATCAGTGTTGCCAAGTCTTCAGGTTTCCTGCAGAACTGGGCTACTTTAACACTGCTGCCGTGGGTTGTCTTTGATGTTTGCAGGTTGAAACAACCCCAAAACTGTGATATTTAGCCACTGGAATGCAAACTTATCAGGGGAACCCTGACAAAAATACTTGTATTTTACACCCCAGAACGTGAATTTTAACAGAGAGGAAACACAATTGGGCTACTTTTGAGTAGCAATTGCGGGGGCTGTTGAAAACCTGGCAACCCTGATCAGAAGCCACCTGACTTTAAAGAGCTTTTTAAAGAGTTTTTGTCTGTTTGTGTGGATTCTAATCAGTGTTGCCAAGTCTGCGGTTTTCCCGTGGAATTGTGCTGCTTTAACACTGTTGCTGTGGGTTGTTTTTAATGTCTGTGGGTTAAAGCAACCCCAATAGCAATAACATGAATTTTATCAGGGGAATGTGATTGGGCTAGTTTTGAGTATTTCTGAATTAGGCTTAGGGGTTTAGTTGTGAAAACCTGGCAACCCTGATTCTAATATAGTTTTTGTTATAGTTATATTTATAGTAGTTGATGTGGATGATAATTCAGATATAGTTATATTTACCGTGTAGTTATGGTTTTTGGTGTGAACGGGCCATAACACATGCTTTTCTCATCTGCCGCTTTAAATGCTTATAGCTGAGGTGTGCATTTTCAGTTGAATTAAAAGGATTATTAACTTCATATTTATAGTTATTATAGTTATTGTTTGTGGTGTAGACTGGCTTCAACTCACAAGAATGTTCTGTTTATTATAAGCGCGTGCTTCAGTTTTCTGCAGCTTTAAATACTTGCGCTCTTTAAAGTTTGATGGATTCTGATTGGCTGACAATGTTTTTTTTTTAGATCATTTATCACTTTAAAAAGAAATCTGTGTTCCTCTGTGTCATTATCACTATAATAGCTGTGTGGTGTGTATTTATTTATTTTCATAGAATTAGAACGATTATTAAAACATCACAGTATAGTTATCGTTAGTTATCCACCTTTTTCTTTAATGTGGAAGTAAGCCTATGGCTATGGGTGAGACTTCCGGTTCATTAGCCGCTATAGGGAAACAACCAGAAGAATAACAACATGCAGTAAACAGTAAAACTGTTTGCACTACAAATTAATCAAGATAATACATTAAAGTAACATGGTAAGACACAACAATTTGCTATATCAAGCAGCAAACTAGCTGTATTGTCCAGCTAAAAACAGCTGGGCACAAACACATCAAATGTACAAATGGTCACGCCCACTCTTGCAGAAGAAAAAGGTGGATAATATTCATTTGTTTGTGTGGGTTAACGTTTCCCTCATGGATCAATAAAGAAAATAACACCTAACAATGAATCAAATAACGAAAAAAAAAAAACGTTTGACATTTCATGATGATACACTTTGCGTTTGTTGTTCAAAAACTGAAAGCGAAACTATCCTCAAACTTATTCAATTATGTTTCATTCAGAAACTCAACTAAATTCACGCACATCTTAATATTTGACGCACAGTCGCATTCAATGAAACATCGCAACAATGTATCAGTGTATTAATGCATCATAACAATGTATCAATCAGTGTATGATTGTATCACAGATGATGAGTGTTTCATAATCGCTCACCTCTGCCCACCAAACCCTGAATCCTCCACATATCTGCTGTTGTTTTTGTGAGTTTATGAGGATTGATAAACTCACGCCATGGTGCTCTCTGACAGTCACGAGTTACGGCAGCGGCTCGGTGAAGGACGAACGGCGGAAATGACGCAATCGCCTAAAATGATAAACTACAGACTGCAGATCATTGTCTCGCCGCCAGATGCCGCCGCTCACCAGTGCACTTACACACTCAGTATACGGGCGCTTCTGTGTCTAGTAGGGACAGCAGTGGTGAAGAAACTGTTTAATCCATAGTTTAACTGAATTTTATTTTTTTTAGTCTTTACTAAATTATTATTATTATGTGTTTTATTATCATTATTGTGTGTTTTGTGTAGTCTTCTGTGTGTGTGTGTGTGTGTGTGTACCTGGTATTTATCACGTTATGGGGACAATAACCCCACAAGGATAGTAGAACAAATAAATTTTGACCTTGTGGGGTAATTTTGTAGGTCCCCATACAGAAACAGGCCTATAAATCATGCAGAATGATTTTATTAGAAAGTAAAATGCACAGTCTCGTGTGAGGGCTAGGTTTAGGTGCAGGGCGATAGAATATAGCAGGGGTGGCAAACTCCGGTCCCGGAGAGCCGCAGCCCTGCATAGTTCAGCTCCAACCCTAATTAAATCTCACCCGCCTGTTGTTTTCTAGTAACCCTTCAGACCTTGATTAGCTTGTTCAGGTGTGTTTGATTAGGGTTGAAGCAAAATAGAGATGCGGCTCTCCAGGACAGACGTTCACCACCCCTGGAATATATGGTTTGTACAGTATAAAAACCATTACGCCTGTGAAATGTCCCCATAAAACATGGAAACACAACATGTGTGTGTGTATGTGTGTGAGAGAGAGAGAGAGAGAGAGAGAAAGCGTGTGTGTGGCCTGTAGGGTTTGTAATGAGCAGTCTGAAGACCAACACGTGCTGTGTTTGTGCTAAAACTAAAGCTGGTTTTCTGCTGGTTTTGCATGAGGGTGGATCGAAGCCTTTACAGCGTCACTGTGGTTTGTCATTGGGTTCCTCTTTAATTATCATGAATGTCATGAAAGCGGATCGAGTCGGGAGCACAGCTCTCCATTCGCTCATAGATGTGATGTGGTCAGTGATGGGAATCCGTCAAACGCTCCTCTGAATCCAGATGTTCTTCACTCTAAAACAGGAGATCCGTGATGAGAAACCGCAGTGACGTGTGGCAGGGCTTTTCTCATGTAAAGTCACCAGAGGTCATCCAGTATAGAGCGATAAAATGATTGTGGAGCAGATCTTTGCTGAGAAATGTTCTGTTTGTTATTTATTTATTTTTTATATCTTAGCAAATCTGAGAAGACTGTATGACATTGTTGAGATCTTCTTTGGATCTCCACATGTGTGATCACTGCAGGACAAACATCTGAGAAGCATTTGATCTTATCTTCTTCATTTAATTGCATGCAGTCTAGAAGAAACAACTGAGATATCAAAGAGATCTTACAGGAAGTGCTTGTGGCCTGCTGTGAGGACTGCAACCACATGTGAGCTACAGGAGGCTTTTCCTGGTCACAAACAGCATTATCAATATCAACAATACAAATAAAAATATATTTAACTCTATTCAAAAGTATTTTAACTTTTGAACTCTGCTGCGTAGAAAAACTTTTTAATTAATTTATTCTTTTATTTAAATTGTATTTTTTTAGTAATTGTATTTTAGTTACTGAAATATTTAAAATGAATAAAAAAAATACAAAAGCACATAACATAAAACTTAAACTATTAAATGATTTTGGCGATTGAAATAAAGCTAAAATAAAATGAAATATTAATATTACATGAAAAAAATTCAACTTTATGCAAAACAGAAATTTGAAATGTTGCCTTGGCAACTAACTTAACTTGCTAAAAGTACTCAAATTAAACTAAAATAAAAAATAAAGCTAAATATATATATAAAAACTAATAAAACTAATGACAAATTGGCAAACGCACACAGTAAAATTATTAAAACTATACCAAACAACTAAAATTACTAAAAGCTAAATGCAATATATATATATATATATATATATATATATATATATATATATACATACACGACCAAAAGTCCTTCAAAATTTCAAAAGATTTTTAATGTTTTTTTTACAGAAGTCTCTTCTGCTCACCAAGCCTGCATTTATTTGATCCAAAATACAACAAAACAGTAAAACTGTGATACACACACACACACACACACACACACACACACACACACACATATATATATATATATATATATATATATATATATATATATATATATATATATATATATATATATATATATATATATATATAACTATTTAAAATAACTGCTTTCTATTTGAATATATTTTAAAATGTAATTGATTGCTGCGACCAAAACTTTATTTTCAGCATGATTACTCCAGTCTTCAGTGTCACATGAAATCATTATAATATGCTGATCTGCTGCTCAAGAAATTATTTTATTATTACTATCTATACTTAAAACAGTTAAGTAATTTTTTTCAGGATTCTTCAACGAATAGAAAGATCCAAAGATCAGCATTTATCTTAAATTAAATGCTTTTGTAACATTATACACTATAATATAGGTGGTGATACAGACATTTATAAAGTTACAAAAGATTTCCATTTCAGAAAATGCTGTTCTTCCGAACTTTCTATTCATCAAAAAACCTGAAAAGAATTTTACAGAGCTGTTATCAACATAATAATAATAATAATAATAATAATAAATGTTTTTGAGCAGCAAATCATAATATTAGAATGCTTTAAGATGCTAAAAAAAAATCAGCTTTTAAATCACAGGAATAAATTACATTTTTAAATATATTTAAATAGAAAACCATTATTTTAAATAGCAAAAATATTTCAAAGTTTTACAGTTTTTGCTGTACTGCAGATCAAATAAATGCAGGCTTGGTGACCATATGAATATGAATATATTTGATTAAACTAATATATAAATATTAGATGAAAAACCTTATATATTACTCAAACTTTAACTAAAAACATGTTTGGCATTGAAATAAAGCTAAAATGAAATATTAATATGTATGTATTAGTAGGCTACGGTAACTTAAAAACTAAAAAATGATAGGACTTTTGCCACAGCAACTAAAATGAAATAAAGTGATGTAGAAATATAATAATGATAATAATAACAAAAGCACATAAAATATCCATATTTGCATCTAAAAACATCTGGAATGTGTTTCAAAATCATTCTGTTGATTGGTCATAAACGCATTTCGTTGTGTATTCGTGAGTGAGATGACAGATGCTTTGGGGCAGGAGGACTAGTTTCCTCTCTCTCTCTCGTTCTGTGTTATTACAGTATGTTGAGGGAATAATGCGGTCAGGGGCCCAGCGGGGAGAGAGAGAGAGAGGGAGAGGAACACAGATCTCATCCAGCTGCTCCACTGTAAACAGCAGCAGTCCGGCGCACACCATCATCTCCAGCGCAGATCCGCTCTGTCCTTCCGCGGTCAGAGATTCAGGGTCCCGCAGCTTGAAGACTTTATACGCACTTTAATGAGACTCCGTGGCTCCGCGGAGCGCCGGAAGGAGAGGGGAGAGGAGGGGGAGGAGGAGGCGCGGGGAGGCCGCGGAGGGGCTCCGGAGATGCCGAGGGGGGCAGAGACGGAGAAACCGAAAGAGCGAGAGATGGCGGCGGGAGGAATCACCACGCTCCCGGCCTCACCGGACGACGGGGCGAGCGGAGGCTTTACTCCGGGGAACTTTAAGGAGCCCAAGCGCCTGTACTGCAAAAACGGCGGCTACTTCCTTCGGATCCACCCGGACGGCCGGGTGGACGGGATCCGCGAGAAGAGCGACCCGCACAGTGAGTGCATTTGTTCTGTTCTTCCGTGGAAAAAACAGACGATCTAGAGCAGACAGAGCGTACAAAGACTCTTTATGCGTCTGATGTGGAGCACAGATGAAAATCAGGCCCTGATGGTGATGGTGAGGATGATGATGATGTCAGATTTCCAGGTCCACCTTCAGTCTCTGAGTTCTTGCTTATTTTCAGAAAGCGTCTCTAATGTTCTCAAAATCTTCTGAATCTCTTAAAGTTACGAACAAATGTTCTTCCAGTAACGTTCATAGAACGTTCATTCAAAGTCATCTGCTCTTTTAACCTTCATAATGCTTTCAAAATCTGAACATTATTTTGGGACCAGGCATAACTTTTTTTGTAGCTGATCAGAAACGTCTCATTAACGAGTAAACGTGAAAAAAATGTTACATGTTTTATTCATTGAAAATTTGAGAAATTCTAAATGACATATAAACCAAAAATGTAGTATAATAAAAATTATAATAATATAATTATATTATGTTTTATATTTATGACATATTTGATTTAACCCTTTAACTGTTTACTTCAACCATATTACAATAACTAGATATCGTTGGGAAGGTCTAAGACTCCTAAATAGATATTTTACCACTCTTTTGTTACAAATTATGTAGGAAAAGTGAAAGATTAATTTATGACAAGAGTGCACCTCAAAAATCTACAGTTTGCCACAAAAAGATTTTCTTCGTTGCATTTTTCCCCATCACACAATAGAAATCTTAAGAAATTATATATCAGCTGAAAACTTAAAAACCATTTTAAAATCAGACACTGCATTATCATGGAAATTGTACATTAAAATCATATTACAAAATGTTTTCGTTCATGTATTATAAAAATGTAACTTTGGATAGTGCATTTTCATGTCTATGTTCAAGATAGGGAGTGACCGTTAAAGAGTTAAATATATTAATAAGAATAAATTCAATGTGTATGTAATTTATAAAAACATATAATTTGAAACTTACCGTATTAACCGCATTAGAATGAATGGAATATAATTACATTTCTTTAAATTTATAACTCATGATTTCTTTAAAAATCTGAATTTTTGAAACCTACTTATTTACTTCTGTCAAAACAACATAAATATTACTCTGAAAGGTTTTCAAACTTAATGAAGTCATTTTCATTGTATAAACATTCACTTTCAGATGGTTCAATGGTTCAGTGGTTCGTCAATAGGTGGTGATCCACAAAATTCAGTCCTAAAAGTGTGTGAGATATAAAGAAAGGTGAAATATATTTTACTAAAGCTTTTTGACACTAATGTAACTTCATAGATGTAGCACTTTTTTATATGGTTATGTCTCTTAGAAAATACGTAATTCAGGAGTTCACAGACTTTTTGTGTGTTACATTATGTTTTTTATTTTTATTATTATTTTTTCAACATATAAAAACTGGTGATTGTGTGCACATGATAAGTAAATGTTCTCCTTATTCCAAGTTCAGTTTAGTCAAATCGAATCTGAAACAATGATCTGTCATTGTTGGTCAGGGTTTACAAATGCTGTTGTTAAGGGCAACCACTGAGTGACACATCACAAACCCCGCCCACACCACGCTTTATTTATTTTAAGCTGAACCTCTGTGATTGTCACTCTTTACTTACGTCATTTCTAAGGGTAATCAATAAGATTTGTTACCTTTGAAACCTTTGTAGCCATTTACAATAATCCAAAAATGACTGCATTGGCTAACAGTAAGCAATACATTTGTTACAATGTTAATCTTTGATAGCTTTGATAAAAAATATATCTGTTTACTGTTAGTTCATGTCAGCTCTGGTCCAATTAATAATATTAACAGATACAACTTTTGATTTTAATAATGTGTTAGTAAATGGTGAACATTAATTAAGAATAATAAATGCTTCAGAAGTATACTTCGTGGTTAGTTCAGTTTAATTAATGTTAACAAATGGAACCTTATTGTAAAATTTTACTCATTCATTTCCTCTGGAACGCTTTAACACATTCCATTGCTAATACCTATGATGCATATAAATAAAGTGCATTATTTATTTTATTTATACAGTATGCCATTTTTACAAATGAAGACTTTTTTCAGTGTCTTCGGCTGTGTTGGCTTTAACAGACTTTTTGGTAAAAGTAGGTACAAAAACACAGTGCTGGTGTTTTGTTGAGCGTGTGTCTGTCTCTCATGATGTTAGTCAGGTGCTGTAGACATAAACACTGAATGAATGACACCACTCATCAGCAAATGACAAACTCATTAATCACACATACTTCTTGTCCTGTCTCTTGTCCATGCACTTTAACTGCAAGACTTAATGCACAGATCTATTTTAATCAGTGTTGGGAAGGTTACTTTGGAAATGTAATAGGTTACAGATTACAAGTTACTTGATTTAAAATGTAATAAGTAGTGTAACTTTTCAGTTACTTTATTAAAATAATGTAACTTTTTACTTTTAATTACTTTTTTATTACTTTTCTAAATTTCTAATATTTTCAACTATTAATCATTTTGAAACATTTAAACCAGGCAGAGTGAACCTTACAGTAGCACCAAACACTGATTACTGTCAGACTTTCAAAATCCTTTATCACTTGAATTAGATTATAATAAGTAAGGGATAATATCTATATTTTGTGATAACGACTGGCTGAATGTACATTATCTCACTTATTACACAGCTGCTAATAGATTATTTAGATGTTTCGTGTCAAAGTTATTAGACACGAAACACTGATCTGAGCTGAAATATTTGAACACAAAGCTTCCATGAAGAAATCAGTTGCTAGCAAATGGCAAACTAGACATTTTAGGGATACACTGCAGTCAGACCAGTTTTCTTACACAACATTTCACAACATAAATAATTAAGTAGTAGTACTAGTTTGTTAGTTATCTTATAATCCATTACAGTGTACAAAAAAAAAAATGGCAGCAGCTGCGTTTGTATGAAACAATAGAGCAAGTCCACGATACCAGGATGACAGAATTAAGAAATTGTCCACATAATATTGAATTAAGCTTTAATGTTCTATTAACTAACCAAATGCAAAGCTTCCGCCAAGAAAAATTATCAGGCATAGCACTGACTTAAGTTGCCCCAAAATAGTCTGAGCTGTGAAATAATTTAATTTAAAGCACACCGCAAATTCAGACTTTTTTTTTTACTTATATTTTTGGGCTTTTTATGCCTTTTATTGTGATAGGACAGTAGAGAGATGAAAGGAAAGAGCGAGGGGAGCGGGATCGGCAAAGGACCTCGAGACAGGAATCGAACTCGGGTCACCGTGAGCGCAGTTGCAATATATGTCATAACAAGATCATAACATAAATAACATCATAAATAACAAGAAATAGTTTAATAGCTATGATACTGGGTTTGAAATCAAAGGTTTGCATAGTTATGACAGAAAACACTAGCATCTAACAATGCCTGGGAAAAACAATCTTAAAAAACAAAGTTTATGCATAAACCCAAATAGGAAACAGTTATCGAATAAGCATGTGTCCTATTCTGTGTCCTAAACTTCTGAAACATTGGTGTCTCATTTTAGAGCAGTCAATGCAATTTAAAAGAAGTCAGTTAAATCTGTAAGTGGGTGTGTGAAATAAATTCAGATGTAATCCCCTTTGTAATCACTGGCATTTTTCAAAAGTAACTCTAATTTAATTACATATTTTTTTCAGTAACTGTAACTAATTACAATTACATTTATTTTGTAATTAAATTACGTAATTCCGTTACATGTAACTAGTTACTCCCCAACACTGATTTTAATGCATCCTTTTTTTTGTGTGTTGATATACAATATATGGAATTTATTATTAGCCTATCTTTTTTTATGCAATGGAATTGGTTGCAATACCAAACACCGCATTTTCAGATTCATTGCCACATGTTAATACTGTCTTCACCCCCAAAACTTTGCAGTATGTACTTGGCAGCATAAAAAAAAAAAAAATTGTATTAAAATTATAATTGGTTATATGTACAGAAATTGAAGTTGATACCACTTAAGTTCAGCTGCAGCACAAACTCAGTGAACACTCCTGTTATAGTAAAAATCTGTCTATTTTGCACAATAACTGCCTTATACACACAGTATTTATACTTTGTTGATTATAGCAGAACGACTAGGAAGCACTGAACTATCTGGCATACAGGGTTGCAGATTTTCACATTAAAACCTGCCCAATTGCTACTTAAAACTAACCCAGAACTAGCCCAATCGCATTTCAAGAGGGGGGTCCCAAAGGTAGGAATCGAGCCCATCCAGGGGTATCGACTTCTCATTCAGAGCTGTTTTCAGTTCAACAAAGCTTATTTATGGGTGCGTCGATCTATGGGAATGTCAATTCATGAAAATAAATTGAATGAAAACGAGTCGGATAGATCGTTTTAATGAACCAGTTTAAAAAATGATTCGTAGGTTATTTTACAGTGGAACCAGTGTTGCCAAGTGTGCGGATTTCCCACAGAATTAAGCTACTTTAACACTGTTCCTGCGGGTTGTTTTTCACGTCCGTGGGTTAAAGCGACCCCAGTATTGCGATATTTAGCCCCTGGAATGCCATCTGTACCAGGGTAACCCCTCCAAATAAATGTGTATTTTACCCCCCTCAAAATGCCATTGGGTTTTTTGAAATCCTGGCAACCCTGGGTGGAACTGACTTATGTTGTCCACAATTTTCTGCACGACAGAATCGATCATGACATGATTGAGGGTCTTGATCTTATTTCCATCTTAAATAAAATGCCATTTGTTTAACCTTTCTATCAGCCAATGATAATTGATAAACACTGAGAGCACAGATCAGTGGCCAAGAGCGCATCTGCCTGACAGATACACCACTGTTCTAGTTATTTTGTTTTAGTGTACAGTTTGGTAATTTTGTGCAAAGCATGCGGTTAAAGTAAACATCATTCAGCTGAACTGTGCACACGTCTTGTTCCATTCATGAATTAAACGCATGCCCACTTCTGAGCTGTTTCACTAATTTAATGCGCAATGCAGACAAAATTACAATTCAAAATCAATCAGAGCAACAGAAATGCTTTGTAAATTTTAAAAATAAAGCTTCAGATTATGACAAGGCTACTTTGTACGACCTTTATATCCTGCAGTCATGGCAGGATATAAAGTAAAATTAGGTTCCTCCAATCTAAAAAACAAGAATCGAAAAGGAATCAAAAACGACAGTGAGGAATCGATTCTTGGAATCGATTCGTAATCGAACAGCGCTACTTTTACCTAAAAGTACGGACCGATTTTGAGTAGATGTCACAGTGACGTCACTTGCAGCTGCGCGCGCATAGTGGTTGCAGAAAAACACTGGTAACAAGTGGAGGTAAATGGGTAAAATCCATGGAATAAAAGAAAAATATTTTTGTGCCCTTCGATGTGAAAATTGGAATGCAAATAATTTTGATAGAATACTGTAGTCAAAGACGCCATTTGAAGCTAAACGCAGACGTTTAAACGGACATACTATGGATGAAAACTGCTATGATTACTCTACTTTTAAAGCATAAATTTGATTTAAACAACAGGTCTACGTAATATTCACATATGCTGTTCATAGGGGACATATTGTATTAGCCCTACAGCCCTACTAGCCCTATTAACATTTTTACTTAACATTTTTTTATTTTATCTCACAATTCTGACTTTTTTTCTCACAAACGCAAATTTATATATCCTAATTCGGACTTTATAAGACGATTTAACAAAACTAGTGAGTTTGTTAATTCTGTGGGGGAAAAGAAAGCCAGAAGTGTGGGATATAAACCTTGAGCCGAGGGGAAAAGAGAGAATGACGATGTGTTTTTCTCTAGAGTTGTGAGATATAATCTCGGAATTGAAAATAAAGTCAGAATTTTGAAATATAAAATTAAATTTACCTTCTTTTATTCTTTTATTCCAAGGCTCCGCCCACAAAAACCGTCATCCCTGTGTCAGATCTGTAAGACTATCCCACTATCTAACGTCAGTTTCGTTGAATAACAGCGCTTATCGCTGGGTGACACGCTCTTGCAATATGCGAATAACATTTTGAAAATGACATCTAATCATTGTTATCTATACTCTTTTTAAATCTAAATCATTTGTACTGTATCCGTGTAATTCTCTAGCCGTAAAGGCCATCTCTCAAGGGTTTTCTGCAACCATGGTGCGCGCGCATCCCAAATGTTTACAAACAGACAATTGGTCTATAGCTCACGATGAACAAACAACTTTAACGCCTCTGATTGGACATTGCATTCACATGCTCAACAAAAACCTTTGATTGGCTACAGTGCTTAACTTGGCAAATCAAAACCGTTGATGCTCTTCATGGAGCGCGCGCACACAAACATGGTAGTGTTTAAAAGCAGCCGCTTACCAGCGGGTAACGTTACGTTACCAGGTACTTCCGGTACTGCGGAAAGAAGTATCGATTTGGTAGCGAAGTACTGTTCTTGACTAATATTTTGTGTGTGTTTGTTCTCACAGTTCGGCTGCAGCTTCAAGCCACGGCTGTCGGTGAGGTGGTGATCAAAGGGATCTGTGCGAACCGTTATCTCGCCATGAATGCGGACGGACGACTGTTCGGAACGGTGAGATGCTCCTATGATCTTACGACTGCTGGTCTTTAGCTAATACACAATCGTTACCTGTATGCATATTTGGTTGACTGATGAGACGTCAAGTCAAGTTTATTTGTATAGTGCTTTTAACAAAACACACTGTTTTCAAAGTAGCTTTACAGAAAAGCATGATGTTAATGTTTATAATATCTGCATACCTTCATAACATTTAGCAGATCAGAGCTGGACGATAATATATTAACTATACAAGCAATCAAGCAGTTGAGATTTGCTGCAAGTGTAATACATGCCATTTATTAATTAAGAAACTGCATATATATTTGGGTATATAAAATAAAAATATTTCGATTTTTATTTGTTGCACTGCAGGACTATTTAAGTGAAATGCAAAAAAAAGGAAAGAATTTAAATTAATACGGACTGGTTATAGGACCTGAGAGGAGCCAGTAGTGCTGTTACACCACATTTTGAATAACCTGAAAATGAAAAAAATCTAAAAGCTTTATTAAAATATGTTCTGCATATTTTCACAGTTTTAGTGAATAATGAACAATTACTTTTCATTAGCAAAAACTGACTTTTTGTTAGTAGCTGAAATTTTTTTGTTCTCTAAACTTTTTGCAAAACATAAGACATAAAAAGCTTTTTAAAAAAAATATTTATAAATGGATAAAAAAAATATGCTGTTGACGAGTTAATTTACACAAATTGACTTTTTAGCAGTGGTTCTCAACCAGGGGTCAGGGGTCCACTAGAGGGCCTCAGAAAACCTCTGACATTACTAAAAATAAGATCAAACAAACTTGCGTTGTTGTTGTTGTCTTGTTATTGTAGTTTAATGATAGATGTTTTATTATAGTTTTGTAAATATATTTTGAATTAGACTTCTAGTTACAGTTTTAGTAATTTTAGTTTACTACTTTTTTTATATGCCTTTATATATATTTTTATTAGGTTTCAGTTTTTAGTTTTTTGCTTCAAATAAACAAAACAAAGCTAATGTTGTAGTGGAAACTAGCTGAAATAAAACACGCTAAAGTTTCTGTATGTTTTATTTTCTTTCATGTTTATTTCTTTACAGTAATTAATTTTTTTTTTTTATAGTTTTAGTTTTAGATTTAGTTGACAATAACTCTGTTTTACCAATAAAAAATAAGATAAATGTCTTATTTTTAACGGGATGGTTAACCCAAAAATGAAAGTTACCCAATGATCTACTCACCCTCAAACCATCATGGTGGTAGAGATTTTGAAACAAAATAAAGTGCATAAATCCATCATGAAAAGTGCTCCACATGGCTCCAAGGGGTTAATAAAGACCTTCTGAAGCAAACTGATATGTGTAAGAAAAAATCCATATTTAATACTTTATAAACTGTAATCTCTACACTGTAAAAAATAAAAAACAATTTGTTGAGTCATCTTAAAATAATGTGTTACCCTGCTGCCTTAAAATTTTAAGTTTAGTCAACTTGAAATGTTAAGGTGTACTAAGTAACAACTTAGATATTTGTGTTTGCTAAACTTAACAGATGGGTAAGTTACCCAGCTGCCTTAAAATTAAGTTGATTCAACTCAAATATCTAAGTTGTCACTTTCAAGTTGAATAAACTTTTTTTGAGTTGACTGAACTTAAAATTTTAAGGCAGCCAGGTTACAAATGATTGTAAGTTGACTCAACAAATTGTTTTTTTCAGTGTAGCTTCTGCTAGAGATGCCATGCGGCGTTTCCTTGGTTTTCTTGGTTACCGCTGTAAAACAAAGCCAAAAGAAAAAAGACAATGAAGTAAATCGGAAAGATTCTCAGAGAACATTCATATAAACCCCCCACCTTTCAAATGTATCGTGATTTGTTTAACATCTCAACTGTTTTGAATTGTCAAATATCTGTATTGATTTTCAACCAGCTTGGTGTGCATAGTTATATCTCTAGTGTTTTATGATATATGGATGTTTAAAAGGTTTTATCACTGTGGTTTTTGCGGGCATGTCTACAGGACTTTTAACCTGTTTCCTCACACTATAACAAACAACTGCTCACACACACACACACACACTAGCTGCTTCCATTACCATGGTTTTCAGAGTCATAAGGTAACCTGTTAATCATCTTTCAAAGTTCGTCATTAAGTTCAGATCATTACGTCAGAAGAGTCTGACTCCCACAAACACAGGCACATTTTACTGCAGTATCAAGATGCTTGAGATTCTTTTAATGGTTTGTGTGTATGAAAGTGTAAAAACAAACACGTCACAGCAAACAGCAGCTCAGTGTAAAGTTCCCATGCTTGTGTTTGCTTTACATTCAAGTTCACGATCGATAGACGCACAAACACACAAACTCACACGTTTACTTAAGAAAATCTGAATGGGGACATTTCATAGACATGTTATTTTTATATTAGTTCACAAATTTGACCCCAGAATATGGTTACACAGACACACAGTCAGGTCCATTAGAGCTGTGAGAGTCTCTGTGCTCCTGAAACAATGCTTACATTGATGACGGAGGTGTTGCACAACAGTCAATGAACATTTGCTCTGTGCCAACTCTCCTTGTTCAAAACTCACAAGAGGAAACCTCAGCGTCGACTCTAGAATGAATCGTAACTAAAAGTCTCAACGTTTCATCTGACACCCCAAATCCAGTACAAATATCTAAATATTCTTAAATCAAGACACATTTACTAGAGAAACAAAACAGCTTACATTATTAAGTGTTGTTTTCTGAAATGTGTTTTTTAATTCTTTAATTTTGGTAGATTTTATCCAGAAAACAAGACTTAAGATTTTAAGACATTTGCTTCTCAGTTAAAGTATCTTGACCCTACGTTTATGGCAGTCAAAAATTAGTGTTAATTTTGTTTTTTCAATTTATTTAGTGTAGAGACACCTTTATTCTTGTTAATATCCCTTTTTAATGTGCAACACGTCAGACAGATCATGTCAATGTTACAAAGGTCACATAAAACAGCCACATTGGCGTGTAGCGCCGGGCCGACAGCCTCACATTCCTGTCAGGAGACGTTTTCCAGACATCCGGTTCAAGCTGCTCAGGAAAACAGAGAATATTGCTTCTATGAAATGGCAGCGTTTCACATGTTGCAGCAGATAATGGATGACGAACACTAATATTCCAGAACAGTTTTACTGCTGCAGATAAAATGAGACTTGACAGAAGAAAACACCTGAGGTTTGAGCTCAAAATGCTAAAAACAGAGAAAGGTTAGGGTGAAACAGAATTTTTTAGGGACGCTATGACATGTCCCTACCAATATCCAGAGACTACTAATTTATGTTGTTTTGCTGTTTTGTGTTCATCTGCTTCTCGCATTTGCTCTTTTTACATCAACTATCACACTGTATAGACTAATACAATCAAATACAACAATAATTTCGCAAATATTCATCACAGTATATACTGATAAATGTAAGATTGACTTCAGTGGTATTTGATGACTGCACTGTAAAAAACAATTTGTTGAGTCAACTTAAAATAATTTGTAACCTGGCTTTTTCAACTTGTTAAATAATATTAAGTGACAATTTAGATATTTGAGTTGAATCAACTAAAAATTGTAAGGCAGCTGGGTTAATTATCCATCTGTTAAGTTTAGCAACCACAAATATCTAAGTTGTTCCTTAGTACAACTTAACATTTCAAGTTGACTAAACTTATTTTAGTTGACTGAACTTAAAATTTTAAGGCAGCAGGGTAACAAATTATTTTAAGCTGACTCAACAAATTGTGTTTTTTATTTTTTACAGTGTGGATGCTTTCAACTGATTTCCTAATGAACTGTCGGCAAATGAATTGCAAACTGTTTCAAATAGTGAATTAAAAACAAACTCAATCTTTTAGTTTAAACGATTCACTAGCAAAAACCAGATCGACAGAGCGATTCATTTTTTAATTTCCACATCGCTTGTAGGCTGATTGTTTTAAAAAGCAGGTAGTAAATCATTTAAACCATTGCGTGGTAAAATGATTCACTGTTTCGAAGCTCTTCAATCGGATCGCTTATCGCAAATCATTTGATTTAAATTTTGGAACTGGTTCGCGAACCATTTTGCGAATTGAAATGAATCATGATCTGCGCTCTGAAGTCACGATCTGAAAAGATGGTTCGCGAATCATTTTTCAGATCGGGACTACGGAGCGCGAATCGCGAATCATTTGATTTAGATCGAAACTTCGGATTGCGAATCGCGAATCATTTGATTCAGATCGAAACTTCGGATTGTGAATCGTGAATCATTTGATTTAGATCGAAACTTCGGATCGTGAATCATTTGATTCACATTGAAATGGGTTCGCAAATCATTCTTCAGATCAGGACTATGGAGAGTGACTTGCGAATCATTTGATTTAGATCGGAACTTCGGATTGTGGATCGCAAATCACGTGTTCATGAATCATTTTGTGAAATGAATGATTTGCAATCCTCTGCAGTCCCCATCTGAAATGATGGTTCGCGAATTATTATTCTGATCGGGTACGGAGTGTCCGAATCTTTTGATGCAGATCAGGAATCATAAATCTTTTTTTTTTTTTCTTTATTTAGTTTTTTTTTTTTTTTTTTTATTAAAACATGAAAGCATTAAGGTAGAGTTAGGCTATAAAAAAAAAAAAAAAAAAGGAAAAAAAAAAAAGAAAGAACAAATCCCTTAAGAAAATTAACCATGGTTTTATTATAGTAACCAGTTTTGTTGTTGTTGTTGTTTTTGTTTAATCCCAGTTTAACTTCAAATATAATAGTTAAACTATGGCTAGAGTAGCAAAACCATGGTTAATTTGTAGTTACCGTGGTTTAATTATAGTAACTATATATATTTTTTCAGAGGTAACATAGGATGAACATAGAGATCCAGTTTTCACTTTTCACAGAAAAGTCATTTAATATATTTGATTACATATTTTTGTGTTGAAACATTGTTTTTAATGTTTATGCTACAGTGATGTGTGATAATGTTGTCATTCTCTCTCTCTCTCTCTCAGAGAAGAACAACAGATGAATGTTATTTCCTGGAACGCCTGGAGTCGAACAACTACAACACATACCGATCCCGGAAATATCCCGACTGGTACGTGGCTTTGAAGAGAACAGGCCAGTATAAATCGGGTTCAAAGACCGGCCCGGGTCAGAAGGCCATCCTGTTTCTGCCCATGTCAGCCAAGTGCTGATGGAGAGATGCTGTCAAACCTGAAAGGAGACCGACAGACCACTGACGCAGACGCGCTTCTAACCAACCCTACGCCAAGACACCGATGAGCTCATCCGGACGGGTGCAGATTCTTCACCCTGTCTGGAAAAAACGCTTCCCTTCAGCATTTCTATCTAGGAACGCTTCCCAAACAGATGTACTTGGAGAGCATTACAGCGTTTATTTGTTCGTGTTCAGTCACCCTGGAGATATCAGCAATATCCTCAGAAGAGCCTCTGCGTTTTTGTCAATTCCGACAGGCGCGCTCGAGCCAACGCCACGGCCCCAAATCCCACCGATACGCTCTCCGATCCAACTTTCCGAAATACACTATTATTCCACTTGATTCCCTCAAGCAGGGCAGTAGGGTTGGTTTGAAGAGTTCACCGATCTGCACTATACGCTCTTGAATTCGTGACTGCGTTTCTCGCAGAAATGTTTTTAGTACGGCTACAAAATGTGAGTTTACTTTAATGCTGCTCCTTTATGTAAAACGCTTGTATATGCAAGTATTTCTATACTGTATTTTAGATGATGAGGGGTTTTGCAAACACTTTAATGAAGGGATTCCGAGTACACCATGAATGTTTTTCATAATACTTTATTCTCTTTATTACATATATCGACTTAGCTGAGAAAAATAATTTCTATTCAATTCAGTTGCATCATTTCCGCAAGTAACAGATTAACAGTAGCCGTTTTTAAGGTAACTTTGAGAAATCAGAAATGTTTCCCTTATTAAAAAATCCAAAACCTCCAGGCAGATGCGTTTTTAGGTATGTTTTTAGGCGAGGTAATGTATTATAAAATTCAGAAACTAAAACTGGTCCTTCTGCAACACACTCTTGAAAATAAAGGCTCGTCAATAGAACAAAGAAATTTAGTCAAGAACCACTTTGACATTTAATCAGCTTTTAAAAATACTCCATTTGTGAACCTGGACCACAAAACCAGTCTTTAGTAAAAGGGGTATATTTGTTGCAATAGTCAAAAATACATTGTATGGGTCAAAATTATTGATTTTTATGCCAAAAATTATTAAGATATTAAGATCATGTAAGTATATCAAAACTTAATTTTTGATTAGTAATATGCATTGCTAAGAACTTCAACAACTGTGAAGGCGATTTTCTCATTGTTTTGATTTTTTTGCACCCTCAGATTCCACATTTTCAAATATTGTCCTATACTAACAAACCATACATCAATGGAAATTTTGAAAAATTATTTTTATGTTACCATTATGACGGGTTTTGTGGTCCAGGGTCACATTTATTAAAGCCCTTTTTAAAAAATAAACAAAAGAAACTACAAATTTATGATGTGAATCTCATGAAGAAATTATGTGTAAAATAAAGAAAATTAAGTCTAGTTTTAGAGCCAAGATTTTCTGCCATTATTGTGAGAAATGCCCAGATATTAGAAATACTATCATGATATATATTTCATTCAAAAGTCTAAATAATATTGTATATAATGTATTTTTATTATATAAGGTATTTTTGGCACATCACAGTAATTTACTTAGTCTTATTTTACCCAAAAATCAAAATAAAATGCCTATTTTTGGAGTTTTTGCATTTCTAAGACGTGTTCTAAAGATACAGTCTTCATGAGATTCAAACAGTTTTTGGATCAAATTGAAATCTTTATTTTAAAGAGTGCATTGCAGTTGTTTTTTTTTTTTTTGTATTATTTTCAAGTACAAATATCCCATTATTATTATTATTTTTTTAAAAATCAGGAGGTTTACTGGAGATTCAAAATGATTTAAGATATTAAGTTTTGTTTTCTGAAAAATGTGTCAATTATGTGAGTTTCTGCTTAAAACAATACAAAATGCAAATGAAAACTCAGAAAAAAATCATTTTTTTCTTTTTGAAATGATTAATTTTCTGGCACCATTTGCAGATATTTGTTCTTGTTTAAATCATAAACTCACTGATGTCATAGATGTTTCAGAAAACAAGACTATCTTAAGTCATTTTGCTTTTCCAGTAAATGCATATTGATTTAAGAATGTTTAGATATTTGTACCTGAAAACAATACAAAATCATTTTGTGCTAGTGTGTAGTTTTGCTCTATAAGATCTCTACTCCTCTGGCAGTCGTCTGTGGTAGAGCTGATAGAACAAGCCGGTGTATACGGCCGGCAGCTGCTCCATCGTCAGGTCGATGTTGTGAAAACCGTTTTCCAGTCCGTACAGCAAAAGTTTGGCGACGCGGCTCGTGATCGGCGTCGTCTCGCCGGTCTTGGCGAGTTCGGCCAGATCGAACCATTCGCAGCGCAGGCATTCTTGAGTGCAGAAGTCGATGTGGTAGGAAAGCGGGCTGAGTCTGCAGATCAGGTACATGTCAGACATCCCGAACGCTCCCGGGTGCCTGTGCTGCTGACGAATACTGAGGAGAGAACGGAACTGCGATCGGACCCCGGTTTCTTCGAAAACCTCCCGAACGGCCGTCTTGCCTGAAATAAAGCATACAGTTAGAACAGAGAAACTCTGTCCAATATCAAACACATTCTAGCATCTGAGCTGCTGATAAATACTGTCAAAAATTCACAGCAACAGGAATTTAGTTGGTTAAAATTCACATTAGACTTTAAAGGCATAGTTCACCCGAAAATTAAAATTAGCTGATGACCCTCAGGCTATCCAAGATTAGGATGAGTTTTTTTTTTTTTAATCAGATTTGTGTACATGTGTCATTCCATCACTGTCTCACCAATTGATGTGAATGGGCGCCGTCAGAATGAGAGTCCAAACAGCTGATCAAAACATCACAATTAATTACAGGTAATCCACACCACTCCAGTCCATCAATTAACATCTTGAAAATCTAGAGAAAATCCATAATCACACTTCCTTCAGTGAAAAAGTGGTCTGGTCTGAATCAGGGGAGAAATCTGCGCAGATCAAGCAACGTTTACAAGCCGAAACAGCCTTAAACAAATATGTGGCAGGATTTTGATGTGAAAGACAACTGGAAGAAGTGGATTATTGTGATGTTTTTATCAGCTGTTTGGACTCTCATTCTGACGGCACCCATTCACTGCAGAGGATCCGTTGATGAGACAGTGATGGAATGACACATTTCTACAGATCTGACAAACAAACAAACTCTTTTACATCTTGGATGGCCTGAGTACATTTTTATCTAATTAAACATTTTGGGTGAACTGTTCCTTTCACACAACCAGTTTGACTGTAATAATGTAGTTTACTGTATCTTAAATGAGATTTAGAGAAACATAAAGAAACAAAGGTCCTAAATGAAGTCTTTTATTGTACGCTTGTGAACACAATGTAATTTTATACAGAACATTTATTTTTTAAAGCTGATAAAGCTTTTGTGATCTATGTAAGGATGTAATCAATAAATAATCTAGTTTATATACAAGTCATTTGTCAAAAGACATGGTTTTATTTGTAGTAAAGAAGGGTGTTTTAGTAACTAAGTGTCTTAAGGGTCTCAAGTCTTAGATGATGTTCTTATAAATGCACTTTTGGAGCAGGTGAAGTTTCTTTCACTGCTTTTATTTTGTGTACAAGAACGTTCTGTTGCCGTTCGGTTTAACATCAGTTCTGAATCCGCATCTTACCGATGTTTTCTCCAAGATCTGACAGACCACCGGGAAACTTCCAAGCATTCTTAGTCTGAAAAGGAAAGAAACGTCATGCATGTTATTTTAGCTGTACACTTAGCTATATTTCTTAGAAATATATATTTTTATGAAAATTAGTCATTTTATCTTTCTGCTATTTTATCGTTTTGTTCCACATTCACAGATGATCTAAATATTATTTATATCTATCAACACAATATCAAGTATTTTCATAAAATGTTGTCTTATAGGTTTTAGATTTGAGATGTGGGCTACTAAAGTCCGTGACACAGTATTTCCGTATCGAGTTTTAAAAGAAAATAGAAAATGCTGCTAGTTATAAATGAAACTTTGTTTCTTACTTGAGTGGTTTTTGGTCCACTGACTAAAAAATACAATGTAATGTAACAGCTTTGAAGGTTTGACATGAGAATTGTTCTGTACTATCAATAAAGAGCAATATTTTTGTGGGCAAATACGTTTGAAGATTTTTGAATGTCTGTTAAGTATATTTCACACACGTAGCTACAATGCAAATGAAAAACAAGTTGAACAACAATGAAAACATTTAATGTATTCAAAAAACTTGAATGAATAGCTCATAACATAGCTTAAATATAAACAGATTTGATTTTTGAAAATAAATGAAAAGCTGAAAGTAAACGCGAAGTGTTAAAGTAATTTGTAGTTTGTGTTTTCTTCCTGCTTCCTGTTCCCCTTGTTAACTCCTGATTGTCTTCATCTGTTTCTCATTAGTCTATTACGCTGTGTTTATAAGCCCTTGTGTTTTCACTATTCTTTCTCTTTCTGCTTTGCTTTGGTTTGCTCTTTATGTTCCTACTTTTGGTTTTGGATGTTCTTGGTTCCTAGATTTATGCTCTTTATGATTTTATTGTTTTGTTTAACTTTAACTGCATTTGGATCCAGTTCTCCCTCGTCTGCAAATGTGTCTTTCCATGACGTGCTCACCAATGGATCCTCTGCAGTGAATGGGTGCCGTCAGAACGAAAGTCCAAACGGCTGATAAAAACAATCCACAAGTAATCCACACAACTCCAGTCCATCAGTTAACATTTTGAGAAGACTAAAGAAACAAATCCATCATTATCTGTGCAGATTTCTCTCCTGATTCAGTCTTATTATGTATTATGGATGAATATTTTAATTAAAAACGTCTTGATGGATTTGTTTCTTTTGGTGTGGATTATTGTGATGTTTTTATCAGCTGTTTGGACTCTTATTCTGACGGCACCCATTCACCACATTAGTGAGCAAGTAACGTAATGCTACATTTCTCCAAATCTGATGTAGAAACAAACTGATCCTAATCGTGGATGGCCTGAGGGTGAGCACATTTTGAGTGAACTATTCCTTTAAATGACTATTTTGCCTAATAGTGTTGGTTACATGTTTTGTGTCTGTGCTCAAATCAGGTTTGATTTCAGTCCGGATGCTGTCTATGTAGACAGTCCAGCAGCTCACTAGGGTTTGGGACGGAGCCGGTGAGTTCATTCTATTGCATCAGAGCACATTGCGATGTGTCATTGTTTTTCCACTGGTGAACGATGAACTGCTCAGCGGGGGTTTTAATCATTTCGACACTAGAGAAACATCCCCACGAGATTGATCTTTATTAACACAGTTGGTGCGTCCAGATGCAATCTGCCCCGCGAAGATAAATAACTCAATTTAACTAAAATGAGCTGCAGTCCAACCTCTGATACTCCCAGAGATATTTTAAACCTGAACACGCAGGCCATTTTACCAGTAAATGACGACCGAAACGGGCCGTGACGTAAGATAAAAGCGGAGGAAAGATGTTGGCTGGTGGATAAAACAATCTTTTGAGTTTCCATTCCAGAGCAGAGAGTCGCCCGCCGCGCACGCCGCCCCGGGCAAAACCCAGCTGTTTATTTTACTGGGAAACGCACTTGAGAGTTGAAGGCAGACGTTTAACGAGGTTACACAGAAATCATTATCGCTCTAAGAGCCGTTCAGTCGTGGACTTCCTGAATTAGACTTGATTCAGGTGCAAATTCTGAAAACTAACCGTCTGTCATTATTTACTACAAACGTCTGTTGTTCTGACCATGTATTATTTTCTTTCTTCCATGAAACTGCAACGTTGTTTTGATATGACAACATCATAAACTGTAAATGCACTGTAAAAACTACTATTTAAACCAAAGATTTCACAAAAATAAACCTAATAAACCTAAACCATGTTTTCTGTACAGAAAAAATAAATAGATGTGCAAATGACATCAGAAGCTTCCCACATTCAAGTTACTAAAGCCCGTGCACCTTTATTAGGCGTCATACGGAGGTCAAATGCAACTGAAATTTGTCAGACACAGGGATTTCACCGAACAGTGTCGTGTAAATGATGACAGAATGATGGTTTTAGGGTGGACTGTCCCACAGAGCTGAATGTGAAGTAGTAAATTCGCTCACAGGGTTCAGTAAAGTATGGAAACACATTTCCACCACCTAAGAAATAAAAACATGCTTGGGTAAGACATAATTATTAAATGAAAAGTTGTTATTCACATTTATAATAAACCTAGTTGAAATTAATCTATGAGTTTAAAAATTTCAAAATTATGATATAAGTAGTCATTTTTTGCCCTATGTCAATTTGGACTCACTGTCATAATTGCACTTTTTATCATAATTTGACGTTTAATGATTTAGCATGTCATAATTGTGAATTAATCACTTTTTTAAAAATAATTTCTACTTTTTATCTTATAACTATGACTATAACTGATTTTTTTCATCTCATAATTTCACTTCTTTCATCATAATTTCTCTTTTTTCACAATTTTGACTATTTCATAACTATGATTTGTTATGTTGTAACTGTGATTTCACGTTTATCTCATAATTATGACTTTATTTCATAATTATGAGTTGGTAATTTCACTTTGTCATAATTGAACTGTCATTATTTTACTTTTTAACTTATCTCATTATTATGCCATAATTTCAACTTTTTCATCTGTAATTATGACATTTTTTCACAATTTTGACTTTATTTCATTTCAGCTATGACTTGGTATGTCGTAACTGTGGTTTGACGTTTATCCCATAATTATGACTTTGTCATAATTTAGACTTTATTTCATAATTATGACTTGGTAATTTCACTTTGTCATAATTCAACTTTTTATCTCATAATTGACTTTTTATGTCATAATTGTAACTGTCGTTATTTTACTTTTTTAACTTATCTCATTACTATGCCACAATTTCACCTTTTTCATCTCTAATTATGACATTTTGTCATAATTTTGACTTATCTCATAATTACGACTTTTTTATTCTTATAATTATGACTTAGTATATCATAATTTTGATTTCTCATGTTATAATTGCACTTTTTGTCATAATTTTGACTTATCTCATAACTATGACTTTCCTAGTATAAACATAATAGATTTAAAATGCATTTATTTTATACTAAGTATATAGTTCAAGTCTATTAACATATTTACTGACATACCGCTTGAGTTTTACTGATATAAAATTTGTAAATAAATTTAATTTGGAGTACTACTTGTGCACAATGCACATTTCTTAATATTAAGCCTAAAATATGTTTTAATGTCACTATTGATGAGGATTGTGTGATCTTTTAATAATATCAGTCTTTAAATGCAAAATATTATAAAGTATACATGCAATAGTTCCACTTTAGCACAATCAAATATACTTAAGTATATCTTTAGTTGGACTTCAGCACAACTTTCACACAACAAGTGCATTAAGTACAAAATTACTTTTTCCAATTCAGCAGGCTTTAAATATACCAGTTTAGTTTACTAAACGTACATTTGCAGGGTGTTTTTTATTAACTGTGCTCTGTTTGCTCCAAATGAGCGTTCTCAGCAGAGGAAGGTCAGTGTACCGGGTTTCACAGGTACAACAGTGTGGCTTTGACTGCATGTTTGTTTACATGCCGCCCAAAATTATAGGGATGAAACTGTTTACCTAAAACAAAAATAATTTCAGTGCAATTTTTTAAGCAGCACAGAGCCTTTTATCAGACACAGAGAGACGTCAATGTTGAAAGTAAGAGTGACTCTGTACCTTGTTTCTGTCCTGAACAACAAGGACTTTGCCATTGGATTCGTCCACAACAGCACCTTCAAACAAGACAGCAATAATTCACGATTACAAAGAAAAAGAACAGACGTGAATAACTGAAAGGGAATGTCTGTAATGTAGTAGGACTCTGTGTGTGTGTGTGGTTTTATATGACCCACTCCGGAACTCAACTTCCCCCTTGGCGTGCAGTCAGGCACACACACACACACACTTGTGAGCCGCTTAAAACCACAGATGCAGGGCAGAGGGGAAATGCTGGTTAAGTTTATTTAACCCTGATAAAAACTAGTTTTCAAACAGTTGAAAATCTATCTACATATCTATCTAAAAGCTTTTTTTTGCTTTACACTAGTTTATAAACAAGAAGTGATTTAAAGGTAAGTTCACTTTTTCATGTTATTTGAACATTAATGTGTGTTGTCAGTGTATGTACAAATCTACCCTATAATGATAAAAATCCATGCAGTGGTTTTTAATTAATCTGTAAAAATAATATTCCCTTTTTCAAATCGAGCTGTTCTCAGATGCCTGTGGGTGTGGCATCACACCCACAGAGGCCGCTCCCACGATAGTTGATTGACATGAGCTCTTACCTCAGATCAGCTGTAACAGTCCGACCTCTATGTTTTGTTGCCGGAGCAGGGATGTAATTTAGACAAGAATATCTCCGATTGAGTGATTGAGGTGTTGTGTTGCTGGATGTAATAATGAACATAGTGGTTGTCATTTACTCCCGACATCTGAGCCGCTGAAGATGCAGTGGATTACGTTTGTTTGTGAAGGGAATGCGCCTCCCGATCTACATATATCCGTCTATGTTTGCGCGAATCATTCATGATCCAGCTTCACTTACAGTAGAAGTGAGTATAAGGGTTTTTTTTATGAATCTTTGCAATCACCTTTCATAATAATGAGCTAGTTAGGAAGTTTAGCGGCTAAACGCGGCTAAAGTAAACAGGCTCGTCACTCCACAGACAGAAGAGAGGGGCGGGGCGAGCAGAGCTCATTAACATTTAAAGCAGCCTCGACCAGAATGAGATGATTTTTGCGGAGCTGATTTTGTTAAGGTAAAAAGGGTGTTGTTTTACACAGACTTTTCATTAAGACCCTAAAGAATCATATTAACTTGTGGAAAATGGGCATCCGATAACCCTTTTAAGAATTTATGAAATGTGGATTAACAAGTTTTAACCCTATGAACTGTATCATATTTGATACACAATTTTTTTTAATCAAGTAAAAGCTCTTTTAGTGTAATTGTACAATTGTGCACCTTCAGCTGGTGCTTCACATGTCTTTTTGCTGTAAAATCAGATTTTTTTTTTTGTCGGCGCCGATAGCCTTCTGGGCAGCGTGCCGCTCCAGACGTCCCGTGTTCGAATCCCGACTCGAGGACCTTTTACCGATCCCGCCCCATCTCTCTCCCACTTCGCTTCCTGTCACTTTTGATGTGTCCTGTCTTAATAAAAGGCAAAAATGCCAAAAAATAAATCTTTAAAATCTGATTTTTATCAAGTAAACGTCAGAATAACTAGTCATATTTCCAGATGAACACTTACTGGACTGAAGCAGCTTGGCTTTACTTGATTCTCCATAATAATTTGAGTATAAAATCTGATCATCAGGATCTTTTGAGGAACGTTTGTTTCCAGAAGTTTTACTTTCAAGCCTCAAAAACATCTCACATCTTTAGAGGAATGTTTACTTGTTCATCTCTCGATCGTCATTGGATTGGATTGCATTGCATTATATGTTTGGATCAGTTCAATCTCATCTTACTACAACATTATTGGAGATATAGAGCGACCACTGATATTTACAATATTGTCAATATCTGGTCTACTGTTATAAAGATCTCATTGATTTACATTAAAAGCATCAGAATTCCATCATATACATATGAGCATCTGCGGAAAATTCTTCTTATTTTTACTCAGTTTGAGCTGTTATGATCAGACTATATGATCCTCAGCTAAAATCTTCGTGAGATCTGAAATCGTCCCATAAATGTTTAACAATTAATCTTCCTACAGTCTAAATAAAATCACACAGCGGCTGTTGGTTTGGAAATCGTACAGAAAGGAAATGCGGTCGGATTATTCACTGCTAGAATATTCCAAACGTGGGATTTCACCTTCGTAGCATTCGACTTTAATCAAACACAAACACGCAGGCGGCTGCCAGACTGAGCTCATGCCGTTGCCCGGGCATCTTTCCGGGCATGTTCAAACATGTCTGTGTCCGGCGCTCTGACAGCGGTCCGGAGGAGCAGCGCCGCCTGCTGGTCAAACACAGAATCGCTTGTTCTGCTCTTACCAGCGACTCCTACTTGATGTGTGGCGAACGCAGGCAGTCTGTCCTCTCCCGGTCCGAGCCACAGGCTGAGAACAGCCACGTCTCTCCGGGCGTGATGGAAGCTGAAGCCGTGAAGCGCCGCCGCTGCGGAGAGTCTGCTGAGAGCGATGGGCACATGCAGCCATACGGCCACCCGTCCGTCTGACCGCCACCGACCGAGAGACACTAACACACACACACACACACACACACACACACACACACACACACACACACACACACACACACACACACACACACACACACAGAGACACGTGCTCATTTATATTATATACACTAGAGTTCAAAGGTATGGGATCAGGATAAAAAAAATCATACTTGAAAAAGACATTTGTAATGTTACAAAAGATTTCCATTTCAAATAAATGCTGTGCCTTTGAACTTTATATTCATCTGTGAATCCTGAAAAATAAAATGTGTGACGGTTTTCACAAAAATATTGTGTGGCACAACTGTTTTCAACATTGCTAATAATCAGAAATGTTTGTTGAGCAGCAAATCAGCATATTAGAATGATTTCTGAAGGATCATGTGAAGCTGAAGACTGGAGTAATGATGCTGAAAATTCAGCTGCGCATCACAGGAGTAAATTTTACAATATATTCACATAGAAAACAGATCTTTTAAATGATAATAATATTTCACTTTTTATTTTTTGATCAAAGAAGAGACTTCAGAAAAAAAATCTTATTGATTCCTAAAAAAGTGTTTTTATTTAATCCTATAAATAAGCACAATTTAAAGTTTTGAAATTAATTAAAATGAATAAGAAATAGGTGATCCAGATGTACTTAACTATAATTTATCGGGTCAGATGTTCTTGCTATGTGCAAATACTAAGAAATTATTATTATCCATTTAATCCATTATCCATTAATCTCATTTTTTATTTCTTTTATTTAGCAATTTATTTATTTTTTTACTTTAATCTCATTTTTCTATATTTAATGATTTTTATAGTTTGTTTTAATGTTTATTTATTTATTGTTTATTAAATTATTTACTTATTTTTATGTTTATTAAATTACTCTATTTACTTTTTTTATTAATGTATTTATTTACTTGCTTTTAAAATCTGTTTATTCATTTGTTATTTAATCTATTTTTTGTGTAGTTATTTTAATCTAATTTTTATTTCTCTTTATTTACTTTATCTTATTTTTTATTTCTCTTTATATTTAATTTGTATTTTAATCTAGTTTTTATTTATTTTCTTATTTAATTATATCAATTACTCACTTATTCACTTTGTTTGTTTTAATGTTGAGCAGCAAATCAGCATATTAGAATGATTTGTGAAGGATCATGTGACACTGAAGACTGGAGTAATGATGCTGAAAATTCAGCTGCGCATCACAGAAATAAATTACAGTTTAAAAGATATTCACATAGAAAACAGATCAAAGAAGACACTTATTTCATAAAAAAATGTTAAAAAATCTTACTGATCCCTAAATTTGAATGGTAGTGTGGATATAAAATGTGTGGGTTTTTTTTTTATTTTGTAAATGAGCGAAATTTTAAGATTTTGGAAAATAAAATAAAAAAGTATTATGACATAGGACAATATCTCCAATAGGCTGCTATTTCTAGGTGATCCACATGTACTTAACTATTGATCAGATCAGATGTCAAGCCAAATAGAAGACTGTATGTTATGTACGTATTAATATATAATAAATTGATGACAATGCAATAAATAAATAAATATTCCTGTGCTCCACTAATATGATTGGTGGAAAACCAGCTGTGCGTTTGACTACATAACACACGGAAACGCACACATAACACACATAACACGCACACTGTATTTATGTATGACTTTAGTATTATTTTTCCGTGTTCATGTTTGTTGAGTATTTGCACTCATGTACCCCGGAGCAGCTCGGTAAACTCGTCCTCGCTGATGTCCGGCGGAAAGTCTCGCACCGTTACGCCTCCGAACCGATCCACGTCCCCGGACAGCAGAGGCCGGCAGAGCCGCTCCTGACAGCCGGAGACAAAACGGGCCGAACCGGCGGAAATAAACCTGCGCTGCCTGAACACGGAGGAGAACCTGCAGAACACAGAAGAGACCCTACAGAACCCGGCCAACATGATCCAGCTCACCATGACACCAAAACAACCAGCAGCAGCCGAGCAAACGCGTATTAACTGTAGTAGTGGCGCGTATCAAAATACAGAACCGCTTTGATATAAGCAGAAGTTGGTTTTTGATTTTTAACACCCCGCATATGATCATTCTCATACGAAAGACCCTATCTTAAAATTACAAAGTCATCGTTTTTGTATAAAACCCAATTTATTCTATGAAAACCCAATAACTAACAAATATAAAAGATTATTTGGAAAATACAAAGTTTCTGTTATGTTATATTGTAAGTTTTACATTTTCTATATTATTTAATGTAATTTTTGAATTATTTATTTCTTTTAATCTCATTTTTATTTCATTTTTACTTTAATTATTTTTATTTATAATAGTTATTTTTAGTTACTCATTTATTTACTTTTTTTTTACTTTAATCTCTCTGTTAATTATGAGTGTTGAGTTTAATTTAGTTTTTTATATTTATTTATTTATTTATTGTTTATTTGAATCTAATTGGTAAATTATCTGTTTATTTACTTATTTTTATGTATTCATTTACTTTTTAATCTGTGTATTTCTTTATTAATCTATTTGTATGTATTTTAATTTCATTTTTATTTCTCTTTAGTTGCTTATTTTTAAATGTTTTATATTAATCTAATTAATTATTAGCTATATTAGCATTTTATTTTTAAAGAATTTATTTAGAATTTAATTATTTTTTATTTTATTTTTACTTTGCTTTTTATTTAATTATTTTTATTTATTGTAAGTATTTTTAGTTACTCATTTATTTACTTTTTCTTTACTTTAATCTCTTACTTTAATCTGTTTGTTAATTATGAATTTTGAGTTTAATTTTGTTTTTTTATGTTTATTTATTTAATGTTATATTAATTTTCATGTTTATTTATTTACGCATTTATTTACTTGTTTAATTTAATTTAATTTTTATTTATCTTTATTTGCTTATTTTTATTGTTTTATTTTAATGTAATTATTTATTATTTATATTATTTATTTTCAAAGTACTTATTTAATTAAATGTTTATTAATGTACTTATTTATTTATTTATTTATTTATTTATTATGATGTATTTATTTTTATTGTTTTAATCTATTTCTTTATTATTTAATCCAATTTTTGATAATTTATTTTTAATCTAATTTTGATTTTTTTAATGAATTCATTTTTAAATATCATTTGTCTGTTTATTTTCATTTTGAATTATTATTTAATTAATATGTTTCTTTTAATCTGTTTAATTAAATTATTTTATTTTAATATCATTTATGTATTATTTATTTATTTATTTCTATATGATTTGTTTTGTTTTAATATAATGTTTATTAATTAATGAATTAATTTAAATCTTGTAAACGTTTTGGCTTTAGGACTTTAGTGGCACCGTAGTTCAATTATAATATATCCGCCTGCAATACATGGTACTCGAATAAATACATAATATCGATTAAAGTAAACGCACAAGGGTTTTCTGTTGATAAAGTTTGTATTGTGTAACGATGAGGTGTTTAACGCCTTTATATTACGTGTTTTACGGGATCTGACGGGGAGGAGTTGAACTTTCACATCAGGAAGTTTACATTCACGTGTTCGCTGTGAGTGAGTGTGTTTGTGTGTGTTTAACACATCTAATGACACATCAAACATCATGTCGTCAAGCAAAGGGAAAAGCAAAGGGAAAAAGAGACAGAGTGAAGGAGAAGGAGACAAATCCGCGTTAGTGTGTGAAGAACCGGATTCAAGCGGCGGATTAACGGTCACAGACTTCACAGAGAGAGGTAACGGTAACGGGAGCGCGCAGCGGCTTCATTCATTAGTTTGGATGCAAGAGTGAAACATGGTAAACTTCACCAGACAGTAATTCAACATTAATGGTTTGGAGGGTCGGTCTTTTGATGACATTAACGATGATTTAAGGTGCAGTCGAGTCATTTTATTCTAATAAAAAAGTTTTTTGATAATGGCATTAAAGATGAGACTCATCTTGAGACGGACATTGACTTTGCACATTTTGGTGTTGTCACACTCCTGACATTTTTTCCCTGCACCACATCTGGCTGGAAACCAAAACTACTTATTTTAGTTAATCTCATTAACTAACGAGTTAAGCCAGTAGTACTGATGTAAACATAGCGGAGGATGTGAAAAACTGAGGAACAGACACATCGAGATTCAATTGAGTGAGTCATTTACGCTTGAACCGCTCCGATTGATTCAAATTCGTCACTTCGATCGTTTAGTTGAAGCGATTCACAAAACCAGATCAAAAGAGCCATTCTTTTTCGAATTTCGATATCGCTTTTTAATTTGAAAAGCACGCCGAATCAGTTCATGCGAATCATTTAAACCTATGCATCACAAAATGATTCACTGTTTCGAATAGCACCAGTCGGATCTCTATGGCGAATCAATTGATCGGAACTTCCGAGCGGGTTTGCGAATCATTTGATTCAGATCGGAACTTCCGAGCGGGTTCGCGAATCATTTGATTCAGATCTGAACTTTCGAGCGGGTTCGCGAATCATTTCATTCAGATCGGAACTTCCGAGCGGGTTCGCGAATCATTTGATTCAGATCTGAATCATTTGATTCAGATCTGAACTTTCGAGCGGGTTCGCGAATCATTTCATTCAGATCGGAACTTCCGAGCGGGTTCGCGAATCATTTGATTCAGATCGAAACTTCCGAGCGGGTTCGCGAATCATTTTATTTAGATTGGAACTTCTGAGCGGGTTCTCGAATCATTTGATTCAGATCGGAAGTTCCGAGCGGGTTCGCGAATCATTTGATTCAGATCGTAACTTCCGAGCGGGTTCGCGAATCAATTGAATCATTTGATTCAGATCGGTACTTCTGAGCGGGTTCGCGAATCATTTGATTCAGATGGGAACTTCTGAGCGGGTTCACGACTCATTTGATTCAGATCGGAACTTACGAGCGGGTTCACGAATCATTTGAATCATTTGATTCAGATCGGAACTTCTGAGCGGGTTCGCGACTCATTTGATTCAGATCGGATCTTACGAGCGGGTTCACGAATCATTTGAATCATTTGATTCAGATCGGAACTTCTGAGCGGGTTCGCGAATCATTTGATTCAGATCGGAACTTACGAGCGGGTTCACGAATCATTTGAATCATTTGATTCAGATCGGAACTTCTGAGTGGGTTCATGAATCATTTTATTTAGATCGTAACTTCTGAGCGGGTTCGCGAATCATTTGATTCAGATCGGAACATCGCGTATCGAGAGTCATTTGATTCACATCGAGACTTCGGGAGCGGGTTCATGAATCATTTCGCGAACTGAATGATTTGCTCGTGAAGGCAGCATTTATTTAATCAAAGAAAAAAAAAACAATACTGACAAATTGTGAAATATTATTGCAATTATAAAATTATGGTTTTCTAATTCAATATGTTTTATATTTCTGTGTTCAAAGCTGAATTTTCAGCATCATTACTCCAGTCTTCAGTGTCACATGATCCTTCAGAAATCATTTTAATATACTGATTTATTATCGATATTGGAAACAGCTGAGCTGCTTATTTTCATTTTATTTTTTTTATAATCTGTGATACTTTTTTCAGGATTCTTTGGGAAATAAAAAGTTCAAAAGTACGTTTATTTATACACAACAATTTATTTATACACTACTTTTCAAAAGTTTGGGGTTATATATTTTTTTCTTTTTTGAAAGAACTTAATTTAATTCAATAGCAAGTATATGTTAAAATGATTGTGACATTAAAGACGTATATTGTTAGAAAAGATTTCTATTTCAGATAAATGCTGTTCTTTTAAACTTTCTATTCATTAAATAATCCTAAAAAATTATCACAGGTTCCACAAAAATATTGTGCAGCACAACTGTGATTATAATCATAAATATTTGTTGAGCAGCAAATCAGTATATTAGATGATTTCTGAAGGATCGTGTGACACTGAAGACTGGAGTAATGATACATATATATTCCAGACGTCATGCATTCAGTTTGTAGCTGATGACTCCTGATAGACAATATTTCAAATCTACATTTGCATTTGAAGACCGCATCAGTCTGAATGTGTGTGTGTGTGTGTGTGTGTGTGTGTGTTTGCAGCTGAAGATAAAGTCCCTCAGCGCTGGCGTTCATATTTGGCTCAGATGAGTGTGAACACCATGAAGAATCTGAATATCTGCATCGGACGTCCCGTCCTCATCTCCAGCAGCGCAGGACAGCAGCAGGTGTGTGTGTGTGTGTGAGACTATCGTGGGTGATGGTGTTGATGGGTGTGTTGACTCTATGTTTATGTGTGTGTAGGTGTGTGTGGCGTGGCCGACGTCTCAGTTTCCGGGCAGGCGTGTGGGTCTGCAGTCCAGCATTCAGTCGGGTCTGAGAGTGACGTCTGGATCTCCAGTCACACTGCAGCCCATCACCGGAGCCGTTCTACAGGCCGAACACGTGCAGCTGACACTCAGGTAGAACAAACGACACCAGGAAAACCTCCACAGAAATAACAACACAGTGGGAAAGATCAGAAATCACCAGTGTGTGTTTTAATCTCAGCACTGCAGTAATTGTGAGCGAATGTTGCCATCTGCTGGTCAAGAGCAGAAACACAAGCTTGGGCACACACTATTTTGTAAATGAGAACCTTGTTGAATGGTTTGACTAGTTAAATGAAGGTAGATCACAGTGACGCAATGATTATTGTTTAAAAAAAAGACATTTTCCAAAAGTCATATGGACAGTAATTTTTCTAAAATAAAAGTAACTGGGCCAAGAATCTTTGAAAGTTTAGATTTTTTTGTTTTTGCCCAGATTTGTACAGTATTTTTTTTTTAAATGTATATATTTTTATATTTGTTATTCATTATCTGAGGCCTCACATTATCAAAGACCCCCTGGATATGCCTGCCTTTATGACAAATGTTCAAACTTTATTTAGAGAAATAGAGAAAAAAAAAAAAAAAAAAAAAAAATATATATATATATATATATATATATATATATAAAATATATATATATATATATATATATGCATATAAACATATATATATACATATATATACATACATATATAATTCAATTTAGTATTTCCATAAGAACTGAATGTTCTTTACATTTTTTTTTATTACTAATGAATTTACATGATTTGTTTTGTTTGTTTTTTTTATGAACAAATATATATATATTTTTAAATATAGGCTTATATATTTTTAATACTAAAATTTTAGGGCTTGAGGTAATTAGAAGCATTTATAATTATTATAGAAATTGCTATAATTTCCATAAAACCGATTTTTAAAAATGGATTTTTTAATAATTTCCATGACTTTTCCAGGTCTGGAAATCACACTTTTAAAATTTCCACGGTTTTCCAAGACTGTGAAAATCCTTGATCTTAAATGAAAATGTCGGTTTACAGACAGATGAATATGACATCAGTTTGCATCTTAATTTGTAGCTGTGTTTGCCTATTTTTAAGTTTATTTTGTGTAATTTTAAGCCATCGTTCGCCCCCTAGTGGATCCCAAACCCCTGGTTATGAACCACTGGTTATAAACAAAGAGTTATTTTAATATCACTGAGATATATAATCACTGTTATAGTTTTAATCAATATTTAGGCTTTTTTTTAATGTTTAATTTTTTTTTTTTTTTTTTTTTTTTTTTGAAAGTTTTATTAATTTTGTTGTGTATTTTTCTGTTCATTTATTTATTAAATTTAATACATCTATATGTTTTTTTTTTTTTTATTAATTTTGTTTTAGATTTATTTTAGCTATTTTAATGCATCATGCATTACAATGACACATTTTTCACAAAAAAAGTATTGCAACTACATTTTTAATGTGTTTTTATTTCTTAAAATATATAATAAACATAAATAAATAAATCAATATAGTTGTTCTTTTTTATTTGTTAATCTTACAGGGCTGAAGACAAAGTGCTGAATACAGAAGAATTCAAGAATTATCTGCTGCGGATTTTGGGTAACACGTGCTCTGATTCTCAAACTCTCTTTGAATGATGGCATTATTTTCAGATGCTCACAGACGTTGTCCTCTCTTCCAGACGGTCGGGTTCTGCTGCCGGGCGGCAGTGTGTCTGTCTCGTATTTTGGGCGTCAGTGTGTTTTGGGTGTGGATTCGGTGACTGGTGTCGACGGAGAGACTCTGAGACGGTTAGACAGCGTCACTGTTGATCTCACCTCACAGCTGGAACAGCTGTCCATCCACCAGAGCACACCTAACCGATCACATGACCCTTCACCTCTGACCCCTGACCGATCACATGACCCTTCACCTCTGACCCCTGACCAATCACATGACCCCTCACCTCTGACCCCTCAGTCCACACCCTGTAAAGTGAGTGACTCGGTTCTCAGCCCGTCTGAAGCATCGTTCACAGACAGTCCTCTGTCGGATCAGTGCGGACGCTCGTCCACAGACACCTTCTACGCCGTCTGCAGCTCCACCACACTGAGCGTGTGTGACGCCAGTGCGCGGGATGAGGGTGAGGAGGGGGACGAGGGGTCAAAGGTCACGTACAGTATGATCGGTGGCCTCAGCAGTCAGCTGCAGGTCATCAGGGAGACCATCGAACTGCCGCTCAAACACCCGGAGCTCTTTAGGAACTACGGTGAGTGAGGTCAGAAGTCAGATCTGGGAGGCACAACCTCTGACCTTTGACCCTTGAACTTCAATTCCTACATCAGTCCCTTGCCTCAGTACAATCTATATACTTAATGGTAGAGATATGCGGTAAACAACACTAGTACTGATATTTTTAACTAAATCTAAAATTATAAAAAAAAGCAAACAAACATTTTTCTTAATATTGAAATAAAGATGAATTAAAATGAAATGTAAATATTAGATGTAAAAACATTAAGCAAAAATTTGAAATGATGCACAACGACTTACCGAAGCAAGTGTAAGTTGTAGTCTTAAAATTAGTCATTTAAATTCAGCTGAAAATTATTACTGAAATATGAGGAAAACACAAACTGAAATAAAACTGAAGTAAAACTATTTATAAATATTTTTTTCAAAAACAAAAAACTAATAAATGACAAAAGCACATAAAATTAAGCTAAACTAAAATTAAAAAATAGTGAATTCAAAATATTACTAAAAACTGTAATAGTATGTAAAAAGTACTAAAATTACTAACGGAAATGGAAAAAAAAATAAATAAATGGAAAGTGTTTAGAAATATTAAAACCAATAAACTAATAAAAATTATAAGCATGTGACAAAAATGACTAAAAATGAAACTTACAATAAAAACTGAAAATATAAAAATAAAAATAAATTAAAAATATTACTAAAAAGTACGGTAGTATATAAACAGTACTGAAATACAGCTAAAACTGAAAAGAACAAACAAAAAGGTATTAAAAACAAAGAAATTGAAAAAAAAAATATAAGCACAACAAAATAGCTAAAAATTCAAATGAAAACTAAAAATAAAAAGTAGATTAAAAAATATGATTATAAAATGACTAAATATTACTATAGAACTATGATATTATCTAAAATAAATACTAAAATAACATTATTTTGAGCCCACTGTGTGATATACTGTTTCCCACAATGCAATGCACTTGATGCATCCTTTGATTTCCTGTGACAAAAAGTGATATCAGCTCTGACTTTTTTTCTGATGAGGTCATGACAGGTGTGTCATACTGCTGTTTGTTGTTTACTGTTTCGCATGCTGTTTTTTTTTTTTTTTTTTTTTTGGCTCTGATGTGGTCATGTGACGTGAGCGCGTGTCTGTCAAACAGGAATCCCGCCTCCTCGAGGGGTGCTGCTGTACGGGCCGCCCGGCACGGGGGAAGACCATGATTGGACGAGCCGTAGCCAATGAAGTGGGAGCTCACATGAGCGTCATCAACGGCCCCGAGATCATGAGCAAGTGTGTGAGAGAGAAAAATATAAATATTTGTAATTTTTCTAAACTGAACTTGATAATCAAAACAGACTGAAGAACAATAAAAAGTAACAATTTCTTATATGTAAATCATATTTTTAGAATATTTTATAAATAAAAACATTCAATACACTTCACTTCTAATCATATTTCATCAATATTGGTGGTCATGAGCGTGTGAATGTGTCTGAATCTCTGCAGGTTTTATGGAGAAACTGAAGGCAGATTGAGGCAGATTTTCACACAGGCCTCACAGAGGTAAGAAATATTTTAATGTCACTGTGTGTGACGAGATTAGATGTGTGTGTTATGTGTGTGTTTGTGCTCACAGGCAGCCTGCCATCATCTTCATCGATGAGTTGGACGCTCTGTGTCCCAAAAGAGAAGGAGCTCAGAATGAGGTGGAGAAGCGGGTCGTGGCCACACTGCTGACGCTCATGGACGGGATCGGATCTGTGAGTATCTGAACCGCTTTGAGTGTGTTGGCTGTGATTCTAGCGAACATTAATGAGTCCTCAGTATCTGAAGAGACTCTGAACTCTGGATCAGCGGCTCAAAGGCCCCAACACAGTTTAGCTTGATTTTCTCTGGTATTTCTGCTGTAATTATGATAACACAACAATTCACTAGTTAGGTCAATTAACTTCATTTTTTGATTCAAGAGTATCTAAGATTCTGATTTTTGTTAAGAAACAAAAACTAATAAAAATGACAAAAGCACATAAAATTACTAACAATTAAACTAAAATTAAAATGGAAACAATGGAAAATTACTAAAAAAAAACTGTAATAGTATGTACATAGTATTAAAATTACTAATGAAATACTATTGAAGCTAAATCTGAAATAAAAAATAAATTAAAAGTCTTGAAAAGCATTTAACAAAATGAATAAGAGATAAACTTAAAATGAAAACTGTAAGTAAAAAAAGAAAAACTGAATTCAAAATATTACTAAAGAATTGATAGTATATAAATAGTATTGAAATACCACTAAGACTGGAAACTGAGAAAATAAATAAAAACAAATTAAAACTATTTAGAAATGTAAACAAATAATAATAATGACAAAAGCACATAACAAAATTGCTGAAAAGTAAACTAAAATTAAAATGAAAAATAAAAATAAAAAGCTTATTAAAAATATTACTATGAAATGAAAACATTGCTTGATTTTAAATTTGTTTTCGTTTTCAATTTAATTCAGTTCAGTCCAATTCACCAGTTAACCCAATTAACTTTTTTTTTTTTGATTTAAGAATATCTAAGATTCTGATTTTGTTAGGAAACAAAAATGAATAAAAATGGCAAAAGCACATAAAATTACTAACAATTAAACTAAGATAAAAATGGAAACTGAAAATATAAAAAAGTGAATTAAAAATATTACTGTTGAAATTCAATTCAGTTCAATCCAGTTCACCAATTAACTCAATTAACTTCATTTTTTGATTACAGAATATCTAAGATTCTGATTTCATAATTAAAAAAAAATTGATTTTGGTCCTTTGGTTATTTTTTTTGTTGTTGATATATACTATTAATTTATGTTTTAATTAATAATTTTAATAAAAAAAAATCATTTTAATTCGTTTTCATTTTTTTGTTATCGGGTTTTCATTTTATTTAAACTTTCAGTTAAACTTTTAATCACTTTCAGTGATTTTATTGTGAGTTAGTCATTTTTATAATGTTTTAATATGTCTGCATGTTTTTTTTTAAATACATTTTTAGTTAAAATTTTAGTGTTTTTTTTTTGTGTGAGTTTGTAAATTTTATTATTATTATTATTATTATTTTTTTTTTTTTGGTATTTTAGTACTTCAACTTTAAAAAAAGAGATCATACTATATGAAAATAAGTTTCTTTTTTATATTATTTTATTTCAGTATCATTTTATTTTAAGTAATAATTTTTTTTTTTAATGGTTTGTTATAGTGATAACAGTCTTGGTTTGTATCTATGTATTTTGTGTGTTTTTACCATTTTAATTAAGCTAAATCTAAAGGGAAACATGGCTTGAGTTATTTCTTTATACATATACTATTATGTTATCATAAATATGTAGAGCTATGATCACAGAATGCTACAATAAATACATTCAAGAGAGATGTGTAATTAATATGCATGAGAGAAAGTGGCATTTTTTAAAAGAATGATTTTTAGTTGTTTTTTGAAACTTATATGGTCCTGTGGTCTGACAATGATTTCTTTCTTTTCATATATATTTTTAGCTCAGTTCAATAGTGGTGACTGAATTTAAAAGTACAAATATTGCCTGTATGCACTTATAAACTGAATGTGTATAATAATTATTCAGAAATTAGATTAATAATATCTAAAATGATTTTAGATGAAGTGCAGCATATCATGCACCTCGAAACAGATTATGTCGAATATTTAGAGTGTGTAATGTTTGTGATTTAGGTTGTGTGTTTGTTGTGTTTAGGAGGGTCACAGCGGGCAGCTGCTGGTTTTGGGAGCCACCAATCGTCCTCATGCGCTGGATCCGGCGCTGCGACGGCCCGGACGCTTCGATAAGGAGCTGGAGATCGGCGTTCCTGGCGCAGATGGGCGGATGGATATCCTGCAGAAGCAGCTGCGCTCCATGCCGTGTGACGTCACCGACGATGAGCTGCGGGAACTAGCCGACGCTGCGCACGGATACGTGGGAGCCGACCTCGCCGCCGTCTGCAAGGAAGCTGGTGAGTGTTTAATATCAGAGCAAAGTGTGGAAACACCCGTTCTGTGCTGTGGTGTGCATTTGAAATGGTTTGACCTTTTGACACCTGTGTGCTCAATCTGTGTGGATTTCATCCTGCAGTGCATGGATCATCAATAGCTTGTAGAGAAAGAGACGCCTAATAACATCTTGATAAATAAAAGACCTTAAACCTTTGAACCATAGTGTACTTATCAGTTTTCACATCTGCTCAGTTTGTTCTTCTGCTCCTGGTTTATCCTGTCATTGGCTCTCCGCTGCAGATGTTGGTGTTTGTTCTGTTATTTTTGACGGTGAATGCATCTTTAAGGCTGGTGTTTCCTCCTCGGGTCACAATGACCTGTATGCATGCACACAACAGCACTTCCTGTGGAGACATGCAGTCACACACGGATGAGAGACTGAGAGAGAGAGAGAATGTAAAAATAGACCGAGTCTGTTTACTCCATCAGTGAGTCTCTGAGGGATGGTTTGGTTTTCTTTGGCAAGGTCAGGACAGCTGTGTGTGTGTGTGTGAGATGTTTCTGTGTGCTCAGCATTCAGTCGCTCGTGGCTCAAATCTCCCTCATTCACTGAAACTGATCTCCAGTCAGCGTCTGATCAATAATGCGCAGTTTCGTCTGAATGACCTGCTGCAGAGAAACACACTGAAACACCCGAACAAATCTACTGCATCCTCTGCGCCAGGGATCAGATTCATGAAAATACTACATTTAATACTACAAAAACACATTCTTACTACAAAATGTTACACCAGTAAATCTCAATGATATATTTGTCCATCTTTCAACTCTATATTAAAGGAATAGTTCAGGCAAAAATGTGTTGAGAGTGTGCTCCCCCTAAAACCATCCAAGATTAGGATGAGTTCGTTTCTTCATCAGATTTGTAGAAATGTGTCATTCCATCACCGTCTCACCAATGGATGTGAATGGGTGCCGTCAGAATGAGAGTCCAAACAGCTGGTCAAAACATCACAACAATCCACAAGTAATCCACACCACTCCAGTCCATCGGGTTAACATCTTAAGACAAAAGTTGAAGTCCATAATGCATAATAACACTTCCTCCAGTGAAAAAGTGGTTTGTTCTGAATCAGGAGAGAAATCCGCTAGATCAAACACCATTTACAAGCCAAAACAGTTCAAATATGTGGCTGGATTGTGATGTGGGAGACAACAGAAGGTGGACTTTTTCACTGGAGGAAGCGTTATTGTGGATTATGGACTCGTATTCTGACGGCACCCATTCACTGCAGAGGATCCATTGGTGAGACAGTGATGGAATGACGCATTTCTACAAATCTGATGAAGAAACAAACTCATCTACATCTTGAAGGGTGAGCACATTTTCAGCAGATTTCCATTTTGCTTAGCAAGTTGACTTACAGTTGAGGTCAAAAGTTTACACCCCCCTTTCAGAATCTGCAAAATGTTATGTCAGGATCATACAAAATGCATGTTATTTTGTTATTTAGTACTGACCTGAGTCAGATATTTCACATAAAAGATGTTCACATATAGTCCACAAGAGAACATAATAATTGAATATATAAAATGACCCTGTTCAAAAGTGTACATCCCCTTTATTTTTAATTCTGTGTTGTTTCCTGAATGATCCACAGCTGTGTTTTTTGTTTAGTGATAGTTGTTCATGAGTCCCTTGTTTGTCCTGAACAGTTAAACTGCTGCTGTTCTTCAGAAAAAACCCTTTCCAACAATGACTGTATGATTTTAAGATCCATCTTTTCACACTGAGGACAACTGAGGGACTCATATGCAACTATCACAGAAGGTTTAAACACTCACTGATGCTCCAGAAGGAAAAACCATGCATTAAGAGTCGGGGGTAAAAACTTTTGGAATTTGAAGATCAGGGTAAATTTAACTTATTTTGTCTTCTGGGAAACATGTAAGTATCTTCTGTAGCCTCTAAAAGTCAGTACTAAATGAAAACAAAATATGATATTTGGGTAAAATAAGAAAAATGTACACATCTCCATTGTTCAAAAGTTTTCACCCCCGGCTCTTAATGCATGGTTTTTCTTTCAGGAGCATCAGTGAGTGTTTGAACCTTCTGTAATAGTTGCATATGAGTCCCTCAGTTGTCCTCAGTGTGAAAAGATGGATCTTAAAATCACACAATCATTGTTGGAAAGGGTTAAAATACACAAAAATGCTGAAAAACCAAAGAATTTGTGGGACCTCAAAGATTTTAGCAGGCAGTTTAACTGTTCAGGCTAAACAAAACTAAACTAAACAAAAAAACACAGCTGTGGATCATTCAGGAACAACACAGTATTAAGAATCAAGCGTCTGACCCCGTTCAAAAGTTGACATTTTTATAAATTCAACTATTATTTTCTCTTGTAAACATCTTTCATGTGAAATATCTTATTCAGGTCAGTACTATATTAACAATAACATGCATTTTGTATGGTCCATCTTATTTTGGTACAATAATTAACATTTTGCAGATTCTGAATAGGGGAACGTAACCTTTGACCTCAACTGTTTGATTAACTGTCATTAAAAAATGACTTGCTAGATGATAAAAGTAACTAGCTTTTATATGTAGCCAGTGTTCTTTAAGAAGTTATTTACATGGATTTTTAGGCACATCTCTTTCAAAATTTTTGTCTTGAGAACTATTAAAAAATAAGAACATTCCTAAGAAGTGTTTTTGAAATATACAAAATATTCTTAAATTTATTTTAAGAGTAGCTGTTAAGAAGAACTGTATTCTTAAGACCGTTTCGTGAATCCAGCCCTGTGATTTTATGACGGATCTGTCCTGACATGTGTTTGTCTGGCTTTGTCTTTCATGAAGTAAAGGCAGAAATGAAGTGGCCTGTGTAAATCACACTGAACGATCCTAAAGGAGAATAAACAGCTGTGTGCGTGAATGACGTTTCTTCCTTATACAGTCTTTCTCCTGCTCACTCTTTCCTTTTACAGCCAGACCCGTTTTCGGACACAAACCCCACGTCAGGTTTATAAGTGTGTCCTGTTTATAAACCCAGAAGCGTTTGTGACGCGAGTGTCCTCGTTGCCCTCTGGAGTCTGTTCTTTCTGTCTTATTTTATGTAAGCGCTGGTATTGTTTCTTCACCGCAGCTGTGTGTGTAAATACAGGAACGAGAAAGATCCCAAACATCCCTGTTTTGACCAGTTTCTCTGTTGTTCTTCTCTTCTTCCTTTCTGTCTTTTAATGATGCAGAGGCAGTTTTGTGTATCATCACACACAATTCACGAAAAAGCATTCTTATTGCTTATGCAATGTAATGATTTTCGACTTGCATTAGTAACAATAAATAAAGGACAGAACTTGATTTTCTCCATGGTGAATAAAAAGAACAATTAAGCAGAAGAAAAAAATGATAAAGACAATAAAAATTAAAGTAATAAACATCTAGTTACACAGAAGATGAATGTGCACATTGTGTACTGCATATAGAACAGTACAAATATGTATTCTTTAGACTAGGAACTTGTATTAAAACATTTAACTTAATTGACTGTATGGTTAGTGATCAATTAATGATCATTATTATTATTGTTAACTAAAAACATTAAGAAAAAAAAAAAAACATTTTTGTGTCTTGAAATGAAGTAAATGTTAAGTAAAATAAAATATTTTTTATTTTAAATATTTATATTTATACTTAATTTATTTCAGGAATTTTTCTTATTTTCTGACTTCACTAAAATTACCAAAACTAAAACTGAAATAAAAATTAATAAAGCAATATAGACAAAATAAATAAATAAATAAAAATAAACAACTATAAAAAAATCATAAGTAAATAAAAAAATGCAAAAACACTAAACAAAATTAAAAAAATAACTAAATAAAAATAAACAACAATAAAAAATAATAAATAAAAAAATGCCAAAACACTAAACAATTTCTAAAAAAAAAAAAAAAACATAATAAATAATAAATAATTAGAAAATCTAAAAATGAAAACTAATTCAATATATTAATAAAAACTAGAATTGTATATCTTTAATAAAGCACCATTGATGATCAATGATATGAAAAGTCATTTTTAAAGACACTGTGTGTCTATTCAAATATTTATTAATTGTCTTACACAATATTGTATTTGAATTCATTTGGAAATGTTTCTCTCAAAATATTAATATTCATTTGTTGAATAAATTTGTGTGTTTTTATGTTGATGACAATGTACTTTAAACCTCTCTGTGTGATTTTCCAGATTGAATCACAGTCAGTGGTTTTCTGTTTTCTGACCCAGAGTTCATGATTTTTTTTAAGCGGTATTTTCAGGTAATCTGTTTATAACTGTTAATTGGAAGCAGAGTGTCTTGGTCTCTAATGGTCTGTTTGGTCACTGTTTGGCTGGTGTTTGTGAGTGCTGGTTCGTCCGATGTCGTCGTGTCCAGAGAGCAGCAGGTCCGGTTTGATTCACATCCGATCAGCGCGTCGGATGTTTACTCTGTGTCGGAGCTGGGGAAAGCCTGTGGGATGTTTGCTCTCAAATAAATCAGCTCCAACAGAGATTAAACCACGTCTCTCGCTGGATTCAGCAGATGAAGCTGCTTCAGCTGTGTTTTATTATCGTCCGGTGTGTGTGTGAGAAAGAGAGCTGCTGTGTTTGTGTGTAACAGTGATTCTGTCATCATACACGTTTAGCTCTCAGTTCTCCAGTCAGATCTGTTTACATATATTTAATATATAATCTAAACGTCCAGACTAGGTGAAACTAGAGAAATACACTACTATTCTAATGAGTGGAGTACACATTCAAAAGCTTTTGAAAGAAGTCTCTTCTGCTCACCATTTGATCAAACAAGGGTGTATGTTTGATTTTGGCATTGGTGGAGACATAATGACAGATGACAGACATTTCATTGTTTGATCATTCAAAATTATTGCTAGGGTCAATTTAGTACTGTCTGGTAGGGACATGTCATAGCGTCTCTACTAAATTCGGCACCCTTGAAAATCATAACAAGCGATGTCTGACTTTGGAAACTGTAGTTTTCTCCTTAAATATAAAGAGCTCAAACAACAGATTCATGAGTTCATCCAAATTCCACAAAGTTTATAGCCGTAATTATAATACAAGTCAGACACTGAAGTGTGTTGTTGTTTTTGTCTCTTCTGAGGAAGATTCATTCACTTTTTTGACAATGAACCACACAGATTTTTTTTTCATGTTCATCCAGTCTTATTTTGTGAGTGACTTTCTGTTTTAAAGATGTTTTTTTTTTGGATTGTTTGACTACTCAAAAGAGAATGTAACAAAAAATTACATAATTAATTTGTTTCCTGCTATGAAATAGTATCTTTCATGGTATTTGTGGTAAAACTTTGGTTATACAAAAAAAGTTGCTACACTAGTTCATTTTCTTAAGGGATTTATATTTGTTTATACTTTATTTCTTTTTTGTATTTGCTTTGTTTTTATAACTGTACAACTTTAATGGCTGATGTTTTATACTGGAAAAAAACAAAACAAAAAAAACAACAACAACAACAACAAGAAATATGAAAAAAGATTCACAATTCGCGCTTCGAAAACCCAAACTTAAATGATTCGCATTCCGTTCCGAAGTCACAATCTGAATCAAATGATTATCGATTGTCCTGATATGAATAATTCGATCCGATTCGCGAACCGTCATTTCAGATCGTGACTTCAGAGCGTGAATCGTGAATCATTAATTCGCGAAATGATTCGCGAAGCCGCGCCGAAGATTCGCGAATCGCCATACCCGATCTGATTTGAATGATTCGCGATACGCAAAGTTCCGATCTAAATCAAATGGTTCACGATAGCACTTTTAAATCAAAGTCCCTTTAAGGTATTCTATAGTCGACTTCGCCTGCATCCCAATGTGTATACTGTCCATCATAAACTCTGTGAGTAGTAGAGTAGTAATTTTCAATGCTATTTAGGGCAGATAGGGTGGATAGTATGCACATTGAGACGCAGGGCTATTGTTTTAGGTCTCAGTCGAAATTAAGTGATTCACGATCTGCTTGGAGCGCCTCGGAACAGGGAATCCTTTTGCGTCTTAATGGTTTACTGATTTGGAGTTTCGAAAAGCTCTGTTTCACCCATCACTATACATGCTTTTTAAAATAATTACAAGCGATGTCGAAATTCAAAAATGAATGGGTTTTGATCTGGCTTTTGCTAGTGAATCACATGAACTGAATGATCGAAGTCACAAGTTTGAATCATTCGGAGCGATTCGATCGTAAATTACTCAATTGATTCGGTTTGTCTGTTCATCAGCTTTTCGCTTTTTCTGCCATGTTTACACGACACTGTCAGTACTACTGCTGGCTTATCTTACTAGTTTTAATGACATTAACTGAAATAAGTGAAAAAAGCTTTATGTTTACAAATAAAATATCCGTATTTCCATATCTGAAATAAATGCTGTTCTTTTGAACTTTCCGTTCGTCTGTGAATCCTGGAAAATAGAATATATAGCACAGTTTTCACAAAAATATTGTGCAGCACAACTGTTTTTAACATTGTTTTTTAACATTTTTAACAATGTTAAACTGTTTTTAACATTGATAATCATTCATATTAGAATGATTTGTGAAGGATCATGTGACACTGAAGACTGGAGTAATGATGCTGAAAATTCAGCTTCGCATCACAGAAATAAATTACATTTTAACACATATTCACATAGAAAACAGATATTTTAAGTTGTAATAATAGTTCACAATTTTTACTTTTTTTACTTTATTTTTAATCAAATAAACAGCCTTTGTGAGCAGAAGAGACTTCAGTCAAAAACAGAAAAGATCTTAAGAATTCCAAACGTTTTGACTGGTAAAATAAAAATGTCTCTTAATGTGCTCAGATTGATCTGTGATGGTCTTTTCATGTTTCTGCAGGTCTTCATGCACTGAGGAGGGTTTTAGGATCCACACCTGTTCTTTCTGACGTCCAGGTGATGAACAATGTAAAGGTCACGACCTCTGACCTGAGGCTGGCCATGACAGAGGTCAAACCCAGCGCGATGAGAGAGGTGGCCATCGACGTGCCAAAGGTACAGTGCTCGTCTGAAGACTTTCACATGCTGTTTATCAAACTGACCTGTCCACATTCAGATTGTCTGATTGACAAATTGATGGGCCAATCACAGCTTAAGATTTGGATCTTGTAATGCAAATTAATCAAACATCTATTACAAACATCTGTGTGTGTGTGTGTGTGTGTGTGCTTGTGTGTAGGTTCGGTGGAGTGACATCGGTGGGATGGAGGAGGTGAAGCTGGCGCTGAAGCAGGCGGTCGAATGGCCCCTGCGGCACCCCGAGGCCTTCAGCAGGCTGGGTATAACGCCACCTAAAGGCGTCCTGCTGTACGGACCGCCGGGATGCTCCAAAACAATGATCGCTAAAGCGCTAGCCAACGAGAGCCAGCTCAACTTCCTGTCCATCAAGGTAAACAGCGATTGTGTGATGCGTCTAACTTACAGGGTTTAATTATAAAGCAAAAACAGGCTGAAAAAAACAAGAATGTTGAAAATATATCTTATAATTCATACTGATAATTAGGGTTGGGTTGAAATTGTTTTTCCCTTGTTTTAAACCGATCTTCATTTTGTTGAAATATGAATTCTTAACTCGCAAGATCAGTCTTTTATTTTGAACAAAACATGAACAAAACTTCACTAGACATTATTTGTAGCACCTGCCATCCAATAATCACAATAAGCTTTGTACTTTCTAATTTTGATAAGAATTAAAGTCTCAGCTTTCAATTTCTGTCAATTTTAACAATATTCAGACTTTTTTTTCTCACAGTTCTAGAAAGAACTCAGGATTGGATATAAACTAGATATAAACTAGATTTATGTAATATAAACTCAGAATTGCAAGATGCAAACTCAGAATTAGGAGAAATAAACTCAGAATTGCAAACTGTGCAATATAAACTCAGAGTTGCATGATATAAACTCAGAATTAAGAGATATAATTGCAGAATTGTGATAAACTCAGAATTGCAAACTGTGATATAAACTCTTAAGAGAATTAAGAGATGTAAACACAGGATTGTGAGAGATAAACTTGGAGTTGCATGATATAAACTCAGAATTAAGAGAGATAAATGCAGAACTGTGCTGTGTAAACTGTAGAATAGCAGGATATAAACTCAGAATTAGGATTGCAGAATGATTATTTGTGATAAATTGATTAAAAATAAAAGTTTAAACAGTTTATTGCATGCTTTATGTGCGTGTACTGTGTGTATTTATTATGTGTATATATAAATACACGTATGTATATATATTTAAAAAAATATTTGTTTGTATTGTCTGTATTTGTATGTAAACACTTTATATTATATATAAATATAAATATTTTACATATAAATCTAACATATTTTTCCTTAGTATATACATGTATGTGTGTGTATTTATATATACATAATAAATATACACAGTACACACACATATAGTATGTAAACAAACATGATTTTTTTTTTTAAGCGATTAATTGTTTTGCAGTCCGAAATGTGAAATTAAAAAGTCGCAATTACCTTTTTAAAAAAAATAAAAAATATTTATTCCGTTTTGAAAACGGTCTTCCGTAGGACTTCTTCCACTAAAAGATGATTAGTAAATAAAATAAATGCCATTTTGTACATAAATGCTACAGTTTGTCTTCATCTGTGGTCATTATAATTAACTTGATATCGAAATGGTAGAAGTCTACGCCATAATCTACACATCAGCTGTAAGTAAAGATGTGCATGTGTGAACTGAAGGCCGATCGTGTATCATCTTGATCAGATCAGGCGTGTTTGGGAGTGAATTCCCTCGCAGGAGGATGTTTAGTCTGCGAGACGCTCGCATTTCTGTAGCAGAGCCGATATCAATCTCTGGAAAGCAAGTTACGGAAAACACACCCTCAGAGAGAGAAAACCCAGAGCCCGTGTGAGTGTGTAAGTGTGTGTCAGGAGGTGTTGAAATGCATTGTAGGACGAGAGGAAGTGAGCCTGACTTCAGAGAGAGAATTTATCAGGCTCCGCTCTTCGGTCTTTGTGCCGGTTCGTGGTCTCAGGTTCCAGTCCAGGTTATCGTCTCATTAATCACTCAGAGCTGCCGATGTTTAACGAGCCGTTTATTCTCACACGCACAGATCTGTCTCGCTCGCTTCTTATCTGCTCCTGTTTAGGCCAGAAACATACTTACTCAACTCAAGTATGCAAACACAGACACCAATGCGTCCTGTCCCGTGCTTTACACGCACTTTAGACGCTCAGTTCCATCTTTACAGGTCTGTAATGCACTGCTGATTGATTGGTGGTGTATTGATGATGCTGATTGTGTCTCTGCAGGGTCCAGAGTTACTGAGTAAATACGTGGGTGAATCAGAGCGAGCGCTTCGAGAGGTGAGAGACGGCCGTCACAAAATCACAATTACTGATCATCATGTTGATTTAAATCTCTGTGACTTTTTCTTCCATGAAATGCAAAAAGAGATTAAATGAATTATACTTGTTGCTCTTTTCCTTTACAATGGGGACGTTTTCCAGCTCCAGTACAAGTTAAACTCAGTCAACAGCATTTGTGACATAATGTTGATTTACACAGAAAATAATTTTTCTCAAAAATAAATTAGTTAAAAAACATAGTGCGAAATTGCAAGTTACTTTTAAGCGTTTGCAGATTTAAAATAAAAAATGTGAAGCTTAAAATTTTAAATAAGCACTTTAAATTATTCTTAAATTAACTTAGAACTGTGAATTGTGCAATTTAAACTCAGAATTGCAATATAAACTCAGAGAATTGTGCGATATAAACTTAGAATTGCGACATAAACTCACAATTTAACTTTTTTTTAAATTCCTAATAATGGGGACGTTTTCCAGCTCCAGTACAAGTTAAACTCAGTCAACAGCATTTGTGACATAATGTTGATTTACACAGAAAATTATTTCAACCAAGATTTTTCTGAAAAATAAATTAGTTAAAAAACAAAATGCAAAATTGCAAGTTACTTTTACGTTTTTGCAGATTTAAAATAAAAAATGTAAAGCTTAAAATTTTATATAAGCACTTGAATTAAATCTTCTAAATGTTCTGTTTCAGCTCTTTTACAGCTCTTTTAGTGTTTATGTTGTTACACTCTCATGGTGAAGTGAAATGCATTTAACTTTACACAGAAATCTTTAGTTTAAATCATTTTTGCAGGATTTTAAATTAGAAATATGTGCTTAAGTTCTTGTGTAAAATTATAAAAACGTGTAATTTTATATAAGCACAAATTAATTCCTCAGTTAAAATGTATTTTTAAGATGTGAAGTGGTTTAAATGATCATTTTTAGAGTCTACAGTGTTGCATTGTCATGGTGAAGTAAAATTGCTCATTACTTTACACAGAAATCATTAGTAAATGATTTTTTCACACTAAAATCATGTTAACGAACAATACTGTTTATGTCCTTTGCTTACAGTGCTACTTGCACTAGTGATACAGTGAGTATTTTGATGTTTGATTGAACTTGTTTTTTTTTTTTGTTTTTTTTAAAGTGGACATTAATTTTTGTGGTACTCCATATGATGCTGTTGATTGATTTTAACTCGCGCTGATCCTGAAATATTACTTTAAGCACCATTAAAGTATCATAACTCGTGAAGTCGTGATGATTTGTTTGAGAAATGGACTCAATTCACATGCATTAAAGTCATTTAAAGACACAGTGCACTCATTTTCTCTGTTTGTTAATAACATGTATGTGTGTTTGTGTAGGTTTTCCGAAAGGCCAGAACAGTTGCTCCGTCTATCGTTTTCTTTGACGAGATCGACGCTTTAGCAGCGGCACGTGGAAGGTAACGACCGTGACTTTATTACTGAAGCACCGTTCACACCGTCAGTACTGCCAACCAAATGACACATGAACAAAAGTCAGTTTAACAATACAAACACAAACTACAATACGACATCAACCACGTTAATATCCGATCTTATGAACATGATCAGAATGAGTTCATTAGTACTGAGGTGTCGTTCTGTTGTATAGGAGACCATTAATGCTCTAAACACACACACACACACACGCACACACACACAGAGGAACATCTGCACTTTAGAGACACAAGTGTGTCTTTGTTTCCCTGAAAACAGATGGAGATTTTGCTGTACTTCCTGTTCAGAGCTGGGAATTACGTACTAAAATACAGTAGGAAATAATGTAGTAAACCAGAAATCAGTGTAGTAAACTGCAGCCAAAAAAGATTCATTCACTAATATTTACATGGATGAGGAAATAAATGAAGCCTAGAACACATTTTAGTACAATAACTATTGATGAATCATGATCACATTTGCTAGGGTGTTGCTATGTGGTTGCTAGACAGTTGTTTTATGAATTATTAATTTATTAACTTTGGTAAATATTTTACATAAATGAATGTGTGTGCAGAGTTAGTAAATAAGAGTCATTGTCTGTACTGACTGACAGGATTCTGACCTGTTTTGGTCTTTTGTCTTTTCGGTTTTGACTCCACCTGATGCTACTGAATGTGCTGATGTTTCAGTGTTTGAGCTCCAGTGCTCGACGTGTGTGTGTGTGTGTGTGTGTAAATCTGAAACACTGAGTCATAAAATGTGTTTTTATTTGTTTGGCTCTTTGCTTGTTTAATTAATAAAGTGCCTAGTGTTTCAAGCTTCTGACAGAAACACACACACACAGTGTGAATCTAAAGCTGGTTTGTTCTGCTGAGTCAGAGATTCATTTACTGGATTGAGTTCAGAATGACACATTGATTTACTGATGAGTGTTTTTACCTTTAATCAATCACACACACACAGAATCAGTTCATCTGAAACTACAACTACTGCAGAATCCAAACAACCTCCCAGAACTGCCTAGCAACCCCCCAAGACCTAATTAGCACCTGCCTAGAAACCTTAGCAACCATCCAGAACACTCTAATAACAACATAGCAACTCCCTAGAAACTGCTGAGCACTACATCAACTGCATAGCAACCACACCAGGGACACCGGAGTTGCTAGGGGCAGCAGAACTGGCTAGTAACCATATAAAAATGCCCTAGCAACCACCCAAAACTGCCACGTTGCAGTGACCTAGCAACAGCCTAGCAACCACCCAGAAGAGACTAAGAACTGCCTATGTGGTGCAACCACCCAACCATTGCAGCGACATGGCAATTCCCTAGAACTCCTGTGCACACTCTAGCAACCACATAGCAACACCTTAGAAACAACCTAACAACCATCTAGAACACCCTAGCAACAACAAAGCAATGCACAGGAACTACTTCAGGGACACCAGCGTAGGAGCAACAGAGCTGGCTACCAAACACATTGCAACAACTTTGCAACCATCTGCCTAGCAACCACTCAGAAGTGCCGCATAGCACTGACTAACCACAAGACTATCGGCGCCGACAACAACTGTTTATTAATACCACTGCAACCATCCAACCATGGCAGCAACATAACAGCTCCCTAGAAACACCCTAGCAACCATCAAGAACACCCTAGCAACAACATAGCAATGCCCAGAAACCACAAAAGGGACACCAGTGTTGGAACAACATAACCAACAACCAAATACATTGCAGCACCTTAGCAACCACTGAGTACAGCCTAAACATCAGCCTAGCAACACTCTAGCAACCACCCAGAAGTGCCAAATAGCAATGACCTAGCAACGGCATAGCAACCACCTAGAGGAGACTAACAACTGCTTATTAATACCACTGCAACCATCCAACCATGGCAGCAACAGTCTAGAAACTGCATTGCAACACCCTGGAAACACCCTAACAACCATCTAGAACACCCTAGCAACACCTTAGCAACAACTAAGTACACCCTAAACATCTGCCTAGCAACACCCTAGCAACCACCAAAAATACATTAGAAACTGTCTATTAACATTATTGCAACCATCTAGAATACCCTAGCAATGTCCTAGCAACTAGAGAGAACACCATAGCAACTGCTCAGCAACACTTAAGCAACCACATAGCAATGCCTTAGCAACCATCCAAAGCACCCTAGCAACAACAATGCCCAGAAACCACTTCAGGGAAACCAGTGTTCTTAGGAACAACAGAACTGGCTAGCAAACACGTTGCAACACCCTAGCAACCACCCAGAACACATTAATATCATTGCAACCATCCACAACGCCATAGCAGTGATCTAGCAGCTACAGAGTACATCCTAGCACTTAAGCAACCACATAGCAACACCCTGGCAACAGTGTTCTGGGTGGTTGCTAGGGAGAGTATTTGTGGCAGTCGTGAGTTTGTAAGGTGCTGACTGAGTGTGTTGTGTTGACTGTGTGTTGTTCAGCTCTGGTCACGCGGGCGGTGTCGCTGATCGAGTGTTGGCTCAGCTGCTGACGGAGATGGACGGAATCGAACAGCTAAAAGACGTCACGGTTCTCGCCGCCACCAACCGACCTGATATGATTGACAAGGTAGGGCTGATTCACACATGCACACACACACACACACAGGATGACAATGCTGAATTTCACTCAGGAAGGGAATGAAACAGTTGGACACACACACACGTTTCCTCCTGCTGGGTTTGAGAGCTTCCACTTCCTGCAGACAGAGGCTCCCAGCAGTTGTCACTCATCCTGATTGACAGCTCCTTCATCAGTCTCAGACCCCCTGCAGGATCCAGCCGTCCCACAGCTCTGCTGGAGGAAAACACACACACACACACACACACACACACGGCCTCATTTGAATATCACACAGCCAAATGGAGACACACCTGAACTCTCCTCAGCTGCTGTGATTGTGTGTTTATTTTGCTGCAGTTTATAGTTTGGCGTTAAAACTGTCCCTTAAGTTTGGGGAAACTTCCTTTTAGGGTCATTTGAGGAGCCTTAGCAAAGAGGGGGGAGCAAACATAGTTGTTGTTTTTTTGTGGGGGTTTGTGTTTACAGTTGTAGTGTCAAAAATAGCGCATTAACACGGGCGATTCATTTTTTCATTTCAACACGTAATGCAATTAACGCAGGGGCGGGGCTAGGTTTGGCCATCCCACTCACAACTGCTAAAGAATTGCGTTTATTTAGACGTGGAACATTAAACATTTTATGAGCACATTAAACCGAAAACTAAATTAGGCTATTTTGTTGCTGAAGGGCACAGGTAGATATATGACATTTATTATAATGGGTTTATGTGAAGATTATTTTAAGTTCATTTAAATTAGAAGTTATTTTTTTAAAGTCTAATAAATGGTAAAGTGATAGTTCTCAATTATACTGTAATGTTGAATGGCTGTAGTCAATGCTTAAATATAAGAAAAAAAAAACATAGAGACATTGGTTGGAATCAGTGATATTTGCTTTCAGTCATAAAAAAAGGCATTAAACATTAAAAATGTTCTTTCTACATTAATTGAATGTGAATTTATTGCAATATAAAAGTATAATTAAAAACTTTAATGTCAGTGATTAATTCCAGAAAAATATGTGATTAATTAGTTAATTTTTTTTATCGATTGACCCCACTAGTTTGATCATCACCAACTTTTATTTCTATAATAATTTTAAAATGATTTAATAAGTAATTATTATCAAATAAATACAATTATTAAAAATGATTAATAAAAATAAGTGATTTTAAAAATGATTTATAATGATTAATAAATCTTTAGATGATTAAGTAATTAGTAGTATTAGTAATTAATATTTATTATATATAATTTATTTATTTTTGTATTTTTTTGTATTTTTTATATTACGTATTTTTTTTTTTGTTTTAGAGTTTGTGTCAGTCTGTCTTCATTGTAATTAACTTAATATAAAAATGATGACTTGTGCTCATTTATATAGACTAGTAAGTGTGTTTTTGAGCTTAATCCTTAAACAATGCAGGTTTGTGAAGGTGTATATATTATATTTCTGTATGTGATGAGAATGAGTTCTTGTAGTATGCAGCAGTGATTGATATATCAGTCAGGACTACATTTACATGCATCAGATAGTAATCAGAATTTGCCGGTGTTTTGATATTGAGTGCTGTAAATGATTCAACAATGAAGAAATTCAGAATGAAATTCAGACAGTGTTTCCTCACAGCTGTGTGTTTGTTTGGAAAAGAGGGAAAAATGAGCGAGAGAGATAGACAGACACAGAGGAAGAGAGAGAGATGGAAAGGTGATCTGGTTTTTCTCCTGCTCTGAATGTCTGTCAGCGCTCGAGTGTGATGAGTGTCTGCGATCCAGCGTCTCACAATCACACACACTCTTCATGTGTCTCCACATCTTCTATAAAGAAACTTCTGCTCCATCAAAGGGCAAATTGTTTCCCAATGAAAATCCTCATTATAGTTTAAGACCATTTAAACTCATTTGACTCGTTTCACACATTTACTAAAGCTTCAGTGCGGCTGTAGTGTTTTATTTGGCAGTTGTTTGTCTTTTTAGGTCGTCATGTCGTCATGTTTGTCTGAAGCGGTGTGTTGTTTAGTTGTTTTGTGGCGTTTGTCGTGTCTGAGTTTCTCATCAGGTCTTGCTCTGATCCTGTGATCCGCTTCTAAACAGAAGGGGGCGCCAGACCGGATCAGTCTGGTTTACTGATTTCAGCGTTTCAGATGCATCTATTACAAGTGCATCCACTGCAAAAACTGATGCTCTTCTTCTGTAGTTTTGTCTCGTTTTCCAGTGCAAATATTTAGAGATTCTAAAATCAAAATAAATTTAATGGAGATTTTTAAGTTGTTTTCTGAGAAAAGCATCAACATTTAAGTCAGCTTTTGCTTTGAACAAGAAAAACAGAAAAACAATCTTGTTTTCCCTTGATAGATTTTCATTCTTGTTTTAACTCTCTTAATTTTGATAATTTGATCATTTTTGATTTTTCACTTCAAATTCAATTGTAAAATAAAATATAATGAAAAATAAATATAATAAAAAGTATGTAAAATAAAATTATGTGTATGTATATATATTTTTTAAAATTTAAAATATATAGATTATTAGAAAAATACCACTGTGAAATAAAATAAAAATATTTTCACATTTCTCTTTCTGTTGAACATCTGGCTGTATTACTAACATTAAAACATTTGCAATTATCTTCAAATTTGATTGTAAAATAAAGTAAAAATATTTGTAGTATTTAGAAGTATTTTTAATTAAATTTAAATTTCCTAAAAAAATACTATTGTAAAATAAAATAAAAAAAACTATAACAATTTTTATCTCTTCTTCTTTTGAATGTTCAGCTGTATTACTAACATTAATACATTCGCAATTATCTTCAAATTTGAATGTAAAATAAAGTAAAAATAAAGTATTTTTAATGAAACAAGTAAAAATAAGTTCAGAATGACTTTGTAAAATAAAATAAAAAGAAAAAGTGTTTTAAATAAATTAAAACAGTACAGATTAATCAAAAATACCATTGTAAAACAGAAAAATGTTCACCTCATTTTCTTTTAAACGTCTAGCTGTATTACTAACATCAAAACATTTGCAATTATCTTCAAATTTTAATGAAAAATAAAGTATTTTTAATTAAAAATAAAAAAAATACTTTGTAAAATAAAAATCATAAAAATATATAAAAAAATTTAAATAGTACAAATTAATCAAAAATACTACTGTAAAATAAAATAAAAAAATAATATAAAAGCGTTCACCTGTTTTTTTTTTTGTTTTGTTTTTTTTTAAGATCATGCAGCTGTATTATTAACATTAAAACATTACTTTCTACTTTAAATAGGTTAAAAGGTGACTTGGCATTTCTTTGCAATTAACTGTGAAATTTATTAGCGATGAACAAAATGGAGTTGGTAAAATTCGCGTCTGTCCGCTGGCTGATCCGTCGCTCGACTCGTGTGGAAGCGTTGCGGTTTGAGGAAAGCGTTCAGAAAAACAAGCAGCTCAGAATGTGAGACCTACAGCGCTTCGGCCCGGATCGGACCAGAATCCTCCCGACGGGATCCAGATCCTCGGGAAAAGCTGCCAAAACAGGAAGCACTTAAAGCTCGCAACAGGAATGTGGATATTTGTGTGTTTGTTCTGGCCAGGGCCGCATGTTTCAGATGTTTTACAGTGTTTTTCTTTGAGTAAAGAGGAAAAACACAGTGGGTCGCGGCAGGAAGGAAGTATTCCAGTTATTTGAAGGCTTATCAAGGCCTTTAAACAGGTCTGTGTGTGTGTGTGTGTGTGTGTGTGTCGGGCCCCGGGGGACGCGGCTCAGTGCGGTGAACAGGTAACTGGATCCATGGAGGAGGATGGGAGGAACGGAGCGCTGCGGAGAACAGAGGAACAATCCCGTATATCCGGCACAAAGATCCTGACAGCTATCAAACTTCAAGCAGCCTAACGGTGTCCGATTGCAGCAAACGCGCCAGACCGAGCCACCGAAAAACACGACTCAACCTCCTCTCAAACACGATTGGAGGATATCAGTCAGTAAATCATGTTCAGAAATACAAAACACCTCAGCAAACCTGTCGTGAACACGCGTAGGGTTCTTGAAGAAATTATGCTTTGTGTAAATGAAATCAAGGCTATTTTTGGGATGGAAAAAAAGGATCATTTTCATTATCATAATGTAAAAAATGTCATGATCAGTAGTGTAATGGTGATCAAATTGAATGAATAATTAATTGTGAAATAAAAAAAAAAAAAAATTCTTTATATAAATATTTGTACTTTTTTAAATAAAAAAAAAGAAAAAGACAAATAATAAAAATAAGTGGAAAAGACTACTGTAAAATAAAATCAAATAATGCAAAATTGTAAAAAATAAAATAAAAAATACATTATAAGAAATAAAATAAATATTTTAAAGTACAAAAAAAGTTGTTGGTAAAAAAAACCCCCAAATATTAAAAAAATATATAAATAAATACAAATATTTTTAAAAAAATAAAAATAATAAAGATGAATAAAAATAACAAAATATTTTTTTTTATAATTAATTATAATTATACAAATATGATCCAAAAAATGTATAAGTCATTCGTAAAATAAAACTAAAACTAAAAAGCTTTTTGTACACACACAAAAAATAAATAAATAAAAATAAAAAATGAAGATTAATAAAAGTAACAAAATAAGAAAAACAAAATAAAAATGAATAAAAAGCCTTTTGTAGAATAAAATAAAAAATACATGATAATAAATGAAATAAAAAATATAAAGTAAAAAATAAATATAAAGTTAAAAAAAATTAATAAAAAAATCCTTTGTAAACATAAAACAAAATTTAAAAACATTATTTAACATTGCTAAAATGCCTTTTGTACAGTAAAATAACAAATAAAAATAAAAATAAATGAATAAAGAAGTCTTTTGTGTCCATAGTGTCTAGGATGATTTTTAGCACTGTAATGAGAATGAGTTATTAAAAAAGTAAATGTTTTTAATAATCTGAAACAAATGCTTCTGATCTTGAAACAGGCAAAATGTAAAAATGTGTATTTCTCTCTTTCTTTTAATTTGGGGGTGAAATATCTCTGTTTGTTTGATTTCTTTGTTCAATTCACCCAGCCAATTCATTTCAGCAACATTTATTTTTGCATACTTTTTAGTCAATTTTCACAGTATTTTTGTCTTGTTAAATTAACATACATTTACTCGAGATGCAGAACGAAACAACAAAAAAAAAAAAAAAAAAAAAAAAAAGTGAGTTTATGAGGTCAAATATCTGTCAGTGTGGTTGGTAGAAAAATAAACTTACAGATATACTTTTCCGCCCCCACTGGCGGGTCCGTCTCGTTTTGAGCGTAAACTCGTGTAATTTTGATGAATTGCATTGTCATTTTTCATCTCCAGTAAATCTTGATTTGTGCATGTTTTGATGTTGTACTGGAGGCCGAAGCTGAGCGGGACGGTGAGTTTGTACAGTGGCGCTGGCGTTGTGTAATCAGGAGTTGTTGTGTAATTTTGGACGGTTGAAAACATTCCCTTTGCGTTCAGCTTAACGGAACTGGATTTAGATGACACAAAAGATCAGGCGACGCACACACACGGCGCTTCCGCCGCTCGGCTTAGCGCTTTAGAGAGACGACAGATAGAGCGAGGCAGGAAATGAAGGCTCTTTGTGAGGCAGATCTGGCAGGGATTTCCAGCATGTGCAGTCTTGCCTTTCGGCTGATCAGACCACCGCAACTTCAGCCAGGAAATCTCCCTCCTCCAAGATTAAAGGCCGTCCTGCTCTTTCTGCTCGTCTTTCCTCCCGTCCCCCGTCTGTTTCACGTGCCTGCGCTCCGTTTGACACTAAACCTTTCTGCAGCGGATAAAGAAATCACACACATTAAAGTTAAAAACTGCTTGATATATTGAATAAAAGTGTTCAAGCTTGTGCAGGATCACATCTGAAGTTTTTTTTTATTTTTTTTTTTTTAAATAGTTTTTAGTTTAGGTTTTTGTAGTGTTTGCTGTTTTTTTTTTTTTTTTTTTTTTTTTAATAGTTTTATTATTATTTTTTCTTATTTAATAGCTTGTTATTTATAGTTCTTATTCATATTTTGAATTATATTTTTTATATGTATTTTCTGTTTGCACTTTTTTTTTTAGTTGGTTTTAGTAGTTTTTGCTGTTTTCTTTATGGTTTTCATTATTTAATTATTAATTTTTCTTATTTAATAGTTTTTTTATTTATAGTTTTTGTTCATATTTTGAATTAGATTTTTTTTTAAATAATTTTTTTTTTAAAAAATTTCTGTTTTCTAAATTGTAGCTAGTTTTAGTAATTTTGCTGTATTTTTATTGATTTTTAAAAATGTCTTATAGTTTTTATTAATTTTTATTAGTTTCATTTTTTATTTATAGTTCTTATTTATATTTTGAATTAGATTTTATTTTCATTTTCTGTTTACACTTAATTTTTTGTTAGTTTTAGTAGTTTTTGCTGGGGTTTTTTTTTTTTTTTGTTTTCATTCACTTTTATTATTAGTTTTCCATATTTTGAATTATATATATTTTTTTAAATATATTTTGTTTTCTGCTAAATTGTAGCTAGTTTTAGTAATTTTGCTGTATTTTTTATTAATTTTTTAGAATGTCTTATAGTTTTTATTAATTTTTATTAGTTTCTTTTTTTAATTGTAGTTCTTATTCATATTTTGAATTATATTTTTTTATATTTTCTGTTTACAGTTAATTTTGGTTGAAGTGTTAGTCTTTTTATAGTTTTCATTCAGTTTTTATTAGTTTTTCTTATTTAACAATTTTTTTATTTATATTTTTTGTTCATGTTTTGAATTTATACAAAATATATTTTGTATAAATATTTTGTATAAATATATTTTGTTTTCTGCTAAATTGTAGCTAGTTTTAGTAATTTTACTGTATTTTTATTATTTTTTTAAATGTCTTATACTTTTTATACATTTTTATTAGTTTCATTTTTTTATATTTCTTATATTTTGAATTAGATTTTATTTCTATAGTTATTTTCTGTTTTCACTTCATTTTTAATGTTTTAGTATTTTTTGCTGTTTTTTTTTTTTGTTTTCATTCAGTTTTCTTATTTTTATAGTTTTTGTTCATATTTTGAATTAGATTTTTAAAAAATATATATATTTTCAGTTTCCCCTAAATTGTAGCTAGTTTTAGTGATTTTGCTGTATTTTTATTAATTTTATAAAATGTCTTATAGTTTTTAATAATTTTATTAGTTTCATTTTTATTTATATTTCTTATTCATATTTTAAATTAGATTTTATTTTTATATTTTCTGTTTCACTTCATTTTTAAAGTTTTAGTAGTTTTTGCTGGGTTTTTTTTTTTTGTAGTTTTCATTTAGTTTTATTATTAGTTTTCTTGTTTAATAGCTTTTTATTTATAGTTTTTTTTCATATTTTGAATTAGATTTTTAAAAATATATATTTTCTGTTTTCTGTGTTATTTTCACTTTTATTTATATTCCTTATTCATATATTTTGAATTAGGTTTTATTTTTATATTTTCTGTTTTTACTTAAACTTCAGTTAAAGTTTTCAGTTAAAAATGTTGCTGTATTTTTAATTTACTTTTTCACTTTCACTTAATGTTTATTTCAAACATCAAACTTTTTTTTTTTTTTTTTTTTTTTTTTTAATCGTGAGGCCATAAAGTTTATTGTTCAGATAAAGTGCATGTTGTTTCTGATCAATGAACTTTGTAACATTGACACTGTTATGTCCGTTTTATTGCATTTTATTGCATCTATTTCTCGGACTTGCGGATGAGGAAGTGAAGCTGCTTTCTGTGTATGAATCACTATAGAAATAAATGTGACTTGACTTTTAAAGCACATAATGCTATTATGATGCTAATTGATATTAAATCCTACAAAACGAAGCGCTGATAAAGCGCTGTATTTCACTAAGAGAGAATGAGCGCCCGTGAAACCCAACACCGATCCTCAACGCACGCATGCGGTAACAGATGGAGCGCGTCATAAATCCGCCCCTCGCGCCCCACCGGGGGCAGTTCGCCCTAATAATACCCCCATTGTCTGTCCCGGGAGCGTCGGGATCCTCCTCTGCTCCTCTCGCCTCCAAACGGCACATTAAACCCTCTTACAGGTGGATTAGAGGAGCTGTGAAAGAGACGCGGCCAAGCGCTCCTCGGCGGAGAACAAACGGCCCTTCATAGACGCCGAATGCAAACGTACAGCTGTAAACTGCATCGTCATCCTCACACAGTCAGTCCAGCTCTGTTATCCGTGCAGTCGAACGCATCTGATTCACTCACGACCTGCTGTTGATTCTCAATCATATTGACAGTGTGAAATTGAGATTTTTAACATTTCTGAAAGAAGTTTCTTCTGCTCGTCAGGGCTGCATTTTTTTGATCAAAAAATACAGTAAAAATGTAGATTTTTTTTTTTTGCAATTTAAAACAGCTGTTTTCTATGTGAATCTCTGTTAAGCTGTAATTTATTTCTGTGATGCGCAGCTGAATTGTCAGCATCATTACTCCAGTCTTCAGTGTCACATGATCCTTCAGAAATCATTCTAATATGTTCAACAAACATTTATGGTTATTAGCAATATATGTTAAAAACTCTGGTGCTGTAAGATTCAACAAAATGAATACTTTTGAAAATCAAAAGTGACAGTAAAGTACAAAATATTTCTATTTCAAATAAATACTGTTCTTTTTATCCGTTTCACTTAAATTTTATTCGTAGTAATTTTGTATGTTTGTTGCTTTTTAGTAGTTTTTTTTTTTTTAAATATCTGTCATTTTTATTCAGGTTTATTAATAGTTTTTTTTATTTCATAGCTTAATGTTTATAGTTTTTGCTTATATTTTGAATTAGACTTTTGAAAGGGGTCATCGGATGCTAAGTTCACTTTTACATGTTGTTTGAACATTAATGTGTGTTGTCAGTGTATGTACAAATCTACCCTATAATGATAAAAATCCATGCAGTGGTTTTTAATTAATCTGTAAAAATAATATCCCCTTTTTCAAATCGAGCTGTTCTCAGATGCCTGTCGGTGTGGCGTCACATGACAGAGGACACACCCACAATAGTTGATTGACATGAGCGTCTTACCTCAGATCAGCTGTAACAGTCCAGTAACTTTCCTTGTTTTGATGCTGGAGCAGGGATGTAAGTTACACAAGAATATCTCTGATTGAGCGATTGAGGTGTTGTGTTGCTGGATGTAATAATGAACATAGTGGTCGTCATTTACTCCCGACATCTGAGCCGCTGAAGATGCAGGAGATTGTTTGTTTGTGAAGGGAATGCGTCTCCCGATCTACATATATCCGTCTATGTTCACGCGAATCATTCGTGATCCAGCTTCACTTACAGCAGAAGTGAGTATAAGGGTTTTTATGAATCTTTGCGATCATCTTTCCTTATAATGTGGTAGTTAGGAAGTTTAGCGGCTAAATGCGTCTAATGTAAACAAGCGTGTCTTTCCACAGAGAGAAGAGAGGGGCGGGGCGAGCAGAGCTCATTTGCATTTAAAGGAACAACCCCTTAGAATGAGATGATTTTTGCAGAGCTGATTTTGACAAGGTAAAAAGGGTGTTGTTTTACAAAACCATTGAGAATTTTTAATAAAAAAAAATTCTCATTAAGTCATTAAGACCCTAAAGAATCATATCAACTTGTGGAAAATGGGCATCCGATGACCCTTTTAAAAATAGATATTTTCTGTTTTCTCTTAAATTTTGTTAATTTTAGTAATTTTATAAATGTAATCTCTATAAAGATTTTTTTTATTTTCATTAGTTCATTTTTTCATTTCTAGTTTTTATTTATATTTTAAAGTAGAATTTTTTTTGTTATATTTTCTGTTTTCACTTAAACTTCAGTTAATGTTTTTAGTTAAAATTTTGCTGTTTTTTTAAGTATGTATAGTTTTATTTTTTTTTTTATTATTTAAACATTTGATATATATAAATATATATATGTATGTATATATATATATATATATATATATATATATATATATATATATGTATATATTCTTTTTCACATTGTATTTTATTAGTTTTGTAAAATGTCATTTTTATTTATTAGTTTTAATTTCTATTTATAGATTTTGAATAAAATTTTATTATATTTTCACTAAGATTTTAGTTAAAGTTTTAGAAATGTTGCTGTATTTTTATTAGTTTATTTTTTAATGGCTAAATCGTTTTTACTAACCTTTATTACTTACATTTTTTATTTAGACTTTTTATTCATGTTTTGAATTGAATTTTAGATTTCTGTATTATGTATTTCCACGAAAACATTGAGCAGCACAACTGTTTTCAACATTGCTAATAATTGGAATTTTTGAGCAGCAAATCAGCATATTAGAATGATTTCTGAAGGATCATGTGACACTGAAGACTGGAGTAATGATGCTAAAAATTCAGCTGCGCATCACAGAAATAAATTACATTTGAACAGATAATCACATGAAAAACAACTGTTTTAAATTATAATAATATTTTAGAATTTTTTTTTAAATAAAGCAGCCTTGGTGAGCAGAACAGACTTCCATATATAGAATTCCATGTTTATATATTTCTGTAGAGGCGCTGCATAAATCAGTTCAACTGAATCATTTTTAAGAAGAACGATTCTTCTGTGCATGTGACTCAAACTGAATCACACAGACCCTCCAGCTGAATCTCTGTCTCTCTTTGGCTCTTTTTCTCTTATATGTGTAGTAAAGTATATACATATGATTTAAAGAGCAGCAGTGTTTGTCCTGAAGCAGCTCTCAGATTCTCCTTGAGAGATGAATCGATCCGTCTGTCTCTCTGTTAAATGCATTGTCTCACGGGTCTCTCTCTCTCTCTCTCTGTCTGTCTCTCTCTCTCTTCGTCCTCTGGCTGGCCTGTCTTTCCTTTGGCTCGTTTTCTCTGCTTCCTTCCTGTGTTAATTGCTCTCCTGTCTCAGCGAGGGACGAGGCTGCCAGCGCGCGGCTCATTGGATGAACATTCATTATGCGCTCAGTAATTGTAAACAGACTTGCGCACACACACACACACACACACTGAGTTTGTCTATCAGTGTCAGTCAGTCATAATATCATTTAGTCTCTGTGCACAGTAAAAATCACGTTCTTCCTCAGTATTTCTGTCTTGTTTTCCAGTAAAAATATCTAAACAGTCTTAAATCAGGACACATTACTGGAGAAGCAAAACTACTCGTGTCTTGTTTTCTGAAAAATGCATTAAAAATGATGTGAGTTTTTGCCTAAAAGAAGAACAAATATCACCCAATGAAGTCAGAAAAATAATCTTTTTTTTTCCTTTGAATGAAGTTGATTTTAGAGACTCCACTGGCTGTTTTAAGCATAAACTCAAAAATTGTTAAATCAAACTATTAGAAAACAAGACTTACTATCTTGTCATTTTGCATCTCAAACGAGACAAATACTAAGTAAGAAAGTATTTTTTTTACGTTTCTTGTGTTTTTCTGTCAGATATGATTTCACTGTGTAGTCGTGTGGAACGTTATAGTGTTACATCACAACTTGAATGAGAAAATAACTAAAGTTAATGTAAAAGCTGCAGTGTTGCTGTCAAACTAGTTAGTAGTGTTGCTCTTTTTAGTGGTTACTTCTCAGAACAGTTACTGAGTGATCAGATCTGCTGAATTTATCTGAGAAAACAGTTTTGTCTTTGTGTGTTTGATGATTAGTGTGTGTGTGTTTGTGTTGAATTCTTCTGTTGCCGGGCGATACTTTGTAACAGCCCTCATATGAACAGTGTTTACTGCTGTGTCGTGGGCGGCAGGAAGTCACACACACACGTAAACACACACACTGGCCTGTTTCTGTTCCTGTTTCTTTTTTTATAGCTCTAACAAACCCAAACACTCAAAGCTGCTGATGCTTAAAGGAACAGTTTCCTAGAATCAATGCTTTTTACCTTCACGTCATCCTAAACTTCTATATGATTGTTAATCAGAATGTTCATGCTACTCTTTTTTAACATTTAAAGAAAGTGAAAGAGTACGACAGATAAACTACTACACTGTAAGAAAATAAAATCAACTTAAAATATTTGTTCGCTGCCTTAAAATTTTAAGTTTAGTTAACACAAATCTCTAAGTTGGCATTTTAAGTTGACTAAACTTATCTGAGTTGAATAAACTTTAAATTTTAAGGTAGTGGGGGAACAGTTTATTTTTAAGTTGACTCAGGTTTTTTTTTAAGTGTACAACCAACAAAAAAGCACTGTTCAAGCATCATATTGTCTTTTTCTACAGCAATCAAAAGTACAGAACCCCTTATAAGTAGTGATGGGAAGTTCGGATCATTTTACCGACTCGGACCTTTGAGTCTCGTTCAGCAAAATGAACAAAAAATTTTTCAAGTCTTTTCGTTCATTTTAGCAAAATATAATTCAAATGTTACGTGTTATTTCCCGAACACATCTACTGCTTACACAAACGTTGATCACACTACAAACAAGACAAAACTATAATGCTACAAGAAACAGAAAAGATTCATTCATTGTTTACCTGGGTCTTTAGTCTATGATTAGCTCACCTCACCTCTTATCTGACAAGTTTTCGGGTTTGAGTCGTTCGTTCATCACGTGACAGCCACATAAGATGAACAAATGACTCGAAAAACCAGAAGACTCGAAACAGGTGAACTAATTCCAGTACAGAACCTAATAGGATGTTGCACATGCGCGACTGAACGAATCACTCCCCGAGACGACTCGTTCTTCCCGAGTCACATTAAAGATTCGTTCAAAATGAAAGAATCGTTCAAGAACGACACACAGTCACAGGCTCAAGTTTCTTATGTCGTTGAAATCCTTGTCTCATGCCAGATAGGTATTTTGGATTTTTTTTTTTTTTTTTTTTTTTTTTAAAAACTACTTTGGTGAACTTGTCCTAGGTTTTTCATCCAATCGGAACCAAACCAGTGTAGAAAGATTCCATAGAGATAAAAAAGAAGAAAAAAAAAAAAAACGTCGAACTTTGATCTCACTGTTTTAAAGGGACACCAAAATGCTGGAAAGGGTTGGGGCCGCTTTTTGTAACTCCTGAATGAAATAAGATATCTTCGTCAAACACCTATGTAAGAGCTCAATCTCATCACCCATTACACAAGGTTAACGGCGGATGATCGGAACGAAACTGGGGGGTGATATCACATTTTTCAAGGGCATAAATGATCGTACGCTGTGAGTTGTTTTGCACATACATGCAGTATTTGTATCATGTGATGGAACTCTTCATTCCAGACAACTTTGCCTCTAAAGCCACTGCTGTCAATAAAACCATTTGTTTAAATGATTGGGAAGATGTTAAAACTAGTCCTAGGTTTTTCACGCAATCTGGAAAAAAAACATTGCAGTACAATTCTCTGGACTCTCTAGGTCAATAATTATCAAAAAATGTTGACATTTACCCTTCGGGAAGCTATAACGGAGTCATTTGAAAAAGGGGCCTGTCCAAATTTACTTACAATCCTAAAGGAAAACTCAAAACTTCAACATGCAACAAGTGATTGTAAACAAGATGCAAAGTTTTAAGGAGATATTTCTATGCTAAATTACCTGGATTTGCCAAAAATGCTTTTTAAATAATTGATTTAGGTGGTTACAGGCTTGTTAAATAATGTGTTTTTTCATATGTGCTTAAATGCCTTAAAGCACTTGAACCCCAGTAATCGCCGTTTTTCTGTTGTTATGTAGTAATATAATTTGATCATTTGATAGAATTTAATGTACACTGCCATTCAAGTTGGGGGTTGGTGAGATTTTTCGTGTTTTTTCTTTTTAAAAAGTCTCTTTTGCTCACCAAGGCTGTATTTATTTGATCAAAAATACAGTAAAAGTGTGACATATTATTTCAATTTAAAACAGCTGTTTTCTATGTGAATATAATGTAAAATGTAATTTATTTGTGTGATGCGCAGCTGAATTTTCAGCATCATTACTCCAGTCTTCAGTGTCACATGATCCTTCAGAAATCATTCTAATATGCTGATTTGCTGCTCAAGAATTTTTGAAACGATTTGATTATTGATATGATTATTAATAATGTTGAAAACAGATGTGCTGCACAATATTTTAGTGGAAACTGTGATGCATTTTATTTTTGAGGATTCACAGATTAATAGAAAGTTCAAAAGAACAGCATTTATTTAAAACAGAAATCTTTAGTAACATTATTAATGTCTTTACTGTCCCTTTTGATCAATTAATGCACTCTTACTGACATTTGATGTTTGAATGGTGGTATATGTCAGTCTTAAAACTCTTCTAAACACTTACAGCAGCTCATTTTGCATTGGATATAGTTCGTTTCTGTCCTTTATAACAGCCTGAGTTCCTCAAATGTGTTAAACTATCAGGTCTGGAGACTAGAGCACTAGGTTAGACCTTCCAAACCCGTTACAGATGTCAAACACACCAGGCCGGGACACCAGAGCTCGTCTCTTCCGCGCGGGGAGCCACAAAATTTGTCCCTTTTGCATCGCGGTAACGTTTGGAGCTAAGAAAAGACGCGGCGCTTCCCCTCACGGCGTTCATTTGGAGCTCTGATTACAGCGTTCTCTTCCCTCAAACACAAACACAGGCCTGGAAAAACCGGCCTGCCAGTGACGCGCGGCCAACGGCGGGAAAACCAGAGCAATTAGAGCAGCGGAAGTCGCTAATGAAGAGCCGCGCGCTGCACCGGTCCAGACGCTCTGATTTCCTCTTTGCTTACGGTTCTGCACGTTCCTCGGCCTGAAACACAAAAGACGGGGAAAAAGAAGAGCAGGGAGGATTGCAGCTGCATCATGATGATGATGATGATGATTTTTAGTGCTGCTGAAGCTTGAACTCTTGTGTTGAGTTCACTGTGATACACTACCAACATTTCTTTCATACTTTTATTCATCAAGGAAACATTTAGTTGACTAAAAGTGACAGTAAAGACTTTGTAATGTTTTTAAAAGATTTCTATTTCAAATAAATGCTGTTCTTTTGAACTTTATATCCACCTGAAAATACTGAAAAATAAAATGCATCACAGTTTCCACAACAATATTGTGCGGCACAACTGTTTTCGACATTGATAATAATCAGAAATGTTTGTTGAGCAGCAAATCAGTATATTAGAATGATTTCTGAAGGATCATGTGACACTGAAGACTGGAGTAATGATGCTGAAAATTCAGCTGTGCATCACAGAAATAAATTACAGTTTAACAGATATTCACATAGAACACAAATACTTTAAATTTAAATAATATTTCAGAATTTGTACTGTAATTTTAATCATGAATTCAGCCTTGGTGAGCAGAAGAGACTTAAAAAACATTAAAACATCTTGATATACCAAAATTTTGACCAGTAGTTTAGGTATACCTTAATTCTCCTTGATGTACAATGATATTTGATAGCTGTAACTTAAGCAAGTGTACGTGTGCATATGTGTGTTTCCAGTGTGTTTGTGTGTGTTGTCGAGCACTCATAGATGAGTCTGAAGTCCCGCCGGCTCTGATAACATCATTTTCCATCTGCTGCTCTCGTTTGGTTTATTCAGCGGAAGCTGCTGGTTACTAAACAACCGAGCGTCTGGATTTGCCCTCCAGAGTTCCTGATGTCTGATAAGAGACAGAACAACAAGCAAAGCTTCATACGGCCTCCAGAAACTCGTCTGCTTTATAATCGTACATTAGCAGCATTTGACTTTCTCAGGGATTTTTAAGCTCATAATAAATATTTTTGGAAAAATACACTCCAATCTCAAATACTAAAAAAATGCTGTTTTCTGGAAACTTTTTGTTGTTGTTTTGTCATCATTGTTAGTTTGTTGCTCATCTTTTAATATTTGTTGATTGCCACCATTCTTGAGGTTTGTGTGTCTAGTTTTGAGGCCTTGAGTACGTTCAACCACTTACATCAGTTTCTTGGGTAGCTTAGTCTTGTAAGATGTTTTACAGACACATCTTGTTTTACAGATCCATTGTCTTGGTACACTGTAAAAACACACACACACAAAAAAAAAACAATTTGTTGAGTCTGCTTAAAATAATTAGTTGTCCTGCTGTTTTAAAATTTTAAGTTCAGTCAACTCAAATAAGTTTAGTCAACTTGAATGTTACAATTTAAATATTTGAGTTGACTAAACTAAAAATTTGGTTTGTTAAACTTAAAAGCTGGGCTTGTTACCCAGCTGCTGTACATTTTTAAGTTGAATCAACTCAAATATATAAGTTGTCACTTAGTACAATTTAACATTTCAGGTTGACTAAACGTTTTTGAGTTGACTGAACCTAAAATTTTAAAGGCAGCCAGGTAACAAATTATTTTAAGTTGACTTAAATTGTTTTTTTCAGTGTAGTTTCTATAACAATTCTGTGTTTATCTTTCATAAATAAACACAAAATTAATAATGTGGTGACTTAAAAAAAAAAAAAATCATCCAGGAAATAAAATGACCTCAACGACATTAATTGTTATTTCAGTTGCTGTGCGAAGTAAGCATTGCATGAACAAACGAATTTACATTGGCTAAACAAAGTATCTTTACTGAGAAGAACTGTTTTGTTCAAAAGTATTGTTGAGTGAACTCAAAACTCTTACGGCATCAAGATGCCTAATGTATTTATTTTTTTTACATTTTCTCTCAACTTATTTTTTACAGCGTAGGTTCCTGAGTGTAAATTTTTTTTTATTGCATTTTTTCACCACAGTACAGGCTTTAAATCAGAATTTCCATGTTATTTTCCAAGTTATTTTTCATGGATGAATCAAAGGTTTTTCATCTGTATATTTACATTTTCAACGTAATTCAGCTGCCAAAGACCAGAATTGACATTACAGATAGACATCAGTCTGAATCGTTGGCTTTAATTTTAGTAGTATTTCTGGAAAGGTTCTGGAAAATGTCCCAATAGCTCAATAGTGAGCTATTAATGTAAACTACCTGTCAAAAGTTTGGATCAGAAAGATCTTTAAATGTTTTTAAAAGAAGTCTCTTCTGCTCACCAGGGCCGTATTTATTTAAAATACAGTAAAAATAGTGAAATATTATTGTGATGCAAAGTAGCTGTTTTCTATGTGAATATGTGTTAAAATGTAATTTATTTCTGTGATGCGCAGCTGAATTTTCAGCATCTTTACTCCAGTCTTCAGTGTCACATGATCCTTCAGAAATCATTCTAATATGCTGATTTGCAGCTCAACAAACATTTCTGATTATTATCAATGTTGAAAACAGTTGTGCCACACAATATTTTTGTGAAAACCGTCACATATTTTATTTTTCAGGATTCACGGGTGAATAGAAAGTTCATTCATTTGAAACTGATATGCTTTGTGACATCATAAATGTCTTTACAGTCCCTTTTAATCATCTTAATGCAAAAGTAAGAAAAATCTAAGTGATCCCAAACTACATAACTACTTTTTGAGTCTGTTGTATGTGACGTGTGTGTTTGTGCTGGTTTGTAGTTCAGTAAACATGTTCTGCTGTTTTGACCTCTGGGCTTCTCCTCTCTGTCTCTCTCTCTTTCTTCTGCCTCTTTCTTTATTTTTCTTTTTTTCTCCAATCAAGGAGGAATTATCTTCTTTCCGGAAAGCGAGTTGGCCACTAATTTTAGCCGCTCCTGATTGAGGCTGGAGGCTCAGGCTGAGGCCACATCCGCCCGACCCAGAGAAGTTAATTCCAACCAGAACACACAACATGTGTTTAGTTCTCCAACACACACACAGAGTCCAGCCGCAGTCTTCTGTGTGTGTGTGTGTTCAGCTGTATAGGCCGTTTTTTAGGGTCTGTGGTTTCCGGACGTATTTTTCCATTTCATTTGCTTTTATTCATTTGAATATAAAAAAATCTATTAAACTACAGACTCAATTATACTACGTTTAATTTGTCATGAAATGTTGTATATTTGCTTTAGAGCAAATGGTTTGTTGTGTTTGCTCAGAGATTGAGCTCTTGAGCCGAAGCAGTGGATCTGAAGCTGTTTTCTGTCTCGCTCTGATCCTCATCTGGTTTATTTCATCCGTTCGTTTCTGTGTCTCTGCCACCATTCCGCCCGGAGACTCCGACACGCATCCCAGAATTCCTGCGAGATGGTGTGCAGGTGCGACCGGCGGCGCGTCTGACACGTTAAACACATCTGTCTCTCTGACGGTAAATCTGTCGCGCATCTGTGTGTGTTGTGAGGTTAACGTGCAGGTGTGTGTGTTGTGATGAGGTCACTGTTAGACTGTGCTAATAAACAGACGAGCTCATTCCTTCTGTTCCCTTCAGACAAAACCTTCCTTTAACTTCACAACCTTTTAAAAGCCATATTCAACTACAGAAAAAAGCCAAAAAAACAGTTTTAAAGTTTGAATTTCAGGTAGATATATAGCTGTACTAACATGTTGCTAGGATGTTGCTACTTAAACATAAAATGCTGTTAACACAAATTAATGCCATGCTAACAAAAAATAGCATGTTTCTAGCATATATTAACTAATGTCTAACATGTTTTAGCATCTTGCTAGGATAATTTAACACATCTTTAGCATTGCTTAGCATTTTGCTAGCGTGTTTAGCATGGAACTTCTAGTTTCTAGAATGTTTGTAGTATTTTTATCACATGGCTAGCATGTTGTTAACATGTTTCTGACATGTTTAATGCATTGCTAGCATGAATAATCATGTGGTTTGCAAATGGGTATGTATTTAGCATGTTGTTAGCATGTTCAACATGTTGTTAACCTGAACTAAGATGTTTTAACACAATGCTATCCTAAATCAGCATGTTATTAACAAGTTTCAAGCATGTTTTAGCACGACTAACATGTTTTACCATGTTGTTAGCATGATTTACCACATTTTAGCATTATTTAGCATGGAATAACATGTTTCTGACATGTTTAATGCATCGCTGGCATGAATACTCATGTTGTTAGAATATGGCTAACATATTTAGCATGTTGCCTGCATGTTTAACATGTTGTTAACATGTATTAGCACATGACAAGCATTTTTGTTAGCATTAATTAACATGTTGATAGCAGGTTTATCATTAGAATAACGTTTCTTTACAAGTGTTTCTAGTATTTTATCACAAGCTTAGCTTGAAATAGCAGGTTGTTAACATGTTCATGACATGTTTCATGCATTGCTAGCGTAAATACTCATGCTGTTAGCATATGGCTAACGTGTTTTAGCATGTTGCTAGCATGTTTAACATGTCAACAAGAATTAACACAATGGTAACCTAAATCAGCATGTTGTTAACATGTTTGAAGCACATTTTAGCACATGACTAACATGTTTTACCATGTTGTTAGCATGATTTAACACATTTTAGCATTATTTAGCATGGAATGACATGTTTCTAGAATGTTTCTAGTATTTTTAGCACATGGCTAGTATGAATTAGCATGTAGTCAACATGTTTCTGACATGTTTAATGCATCGCTAGCATGAATACTCATGTTGTTATCATATGGCTAACATGTTTAGCATGTTGCCTACATGTTTAACATGTTATTAACATGAATTAACATGTTTTGACAATGTTAGCCTAAATCAGCATGTTGTTAACATGTATTGGCACATGACTAGCATGTTTTAGCATGTTGTTAGCATTAATTAACATGTCGATAGCAGGTTTCTCATTGGAATAATGGAATAATGTGTTCCTAGTATTTTATCATAAGCTTTTATCATAAGCTTAGCATGAAATAGCAGGTTGTTAACATGTTCATGACATGTTTCATGCATTGCTAGCGTATATAATCATGTTGTTAGCATATGGCTAACGTGTTTTAGCATGTTGCTAGCATGTTTAACATGTCAACAAGAATTAACACAATGCTAACCTAAATCAGCATGTTGTTAACATGTTTCTAGCATGTATTAGCACATGAATATCATGTTTTGCCATGTTTGTTAGCATGTTTAGCATGGAATAACATGTTCCTAGAATGTAGTATTTTTATCACATGGCTGGCATGAATTAGCATGTTAACATGTTTCTGACATGTTTAATGCATAGCTAGCATGAATAATCATGTTGTTGGCATATTGCTAACGTGTTTTAGAATGTTTGCTTGCATGTTTAGCATGTTGCTAACATGAATTAACATGTTTTGACACAATGCTAGCCTAAATTAGCATGTTGGTAGCATGTTTCATGAATGTATTAGCACATGGATAACATGTTTGACTGTTTCTTATTTGTTTAATGCATTGTTAGCATAAATTATCATGTTAGCAAATGGCTAATATGGTTTAACATTGTGCTAGCATATTTAGCATAGAATACCATGTTTCTAGAGTAGTTCTAGTATTTTATTGGCTTCATGAATTGACATGTTTCTGGCATGTTTAATGCATTAATAATCATGTTTTTAGCATATGCCAAACATGATTTAGCATGTTTTACATGTTAACATGAACAGTGTTGGGGAGTAACTAGTTACATGTAACGGAATTACGTAATTTAATTACAAAATAAATGTAATTGTAATTAGTTACAGTTACTGAGAAAAAATATGTAATTAAATTACAGTTACTTTTGAAAAATGCCAGTGATTACAAAGGGGATTACATCTGAATTTTTTCACACACCCACTTACAGATTTAACTGACTTCTTTTAAATTGCATTGACTGCTCTAAAATGAGACACCAGTGTTTCAGGAGTTTAGGACACAGAACAGGACACTTATTCGATAACTGTTTTATTTCCTATTTGGGTTTATGCATAAACTTTGTTTTGTTAAAAAGGCATTGTTAGATGTTAGTGTTTTCTGTCATAACTATGCAAACATTTGATTTCAAACCCAGTATCATAGCTATTAAACTATTTCTTGTTATGATGTTATTTATATTATGATCTTGTTATGACATATAGCACAGCTGCGCTCACGGTGACCCGAGTTCGATTCCCGTCTCGAGGTCCTTTGCTGATTCCGTTCCCCTCTCTCCTCCCAGCTCTTTCCTGTCATCTCTCTACTGTCCTATCACAATAAAAGGCATAAAAACCTAAAAATCTAAGTAAAAAAAATGTCAGTGCTATATGCTTGATAATTTTTCTTGGCGGAAGCTTTGCGTTTGGTTAGCTAATAAAATATTAAAGCTTAATTCAATATTATGTGTGCAATTTCTTAATTCTGTCATCCTGGTATCGTGGACTTGCTCTATTGTTTCATACAAACGCAGCTGCTGCCATTTTTTTTTTTTTGTACATTGTAATGGATTATAAGATAACTAACAAACTAGTACTACTACTTAATTAATTATGTGGTGAAATGTTGTGTAAGAAAACTGGTCTGACTGCAGTGTATCCCTAAAATGTCTAGTTTGAACTTTCCGTTTGCTAGCAACTGATTTCTTCATGGAAGCTTTGCGTTCAAATATATTTAAACTCAGATCAGTGTTTCGTGTCTAATAATTTTGACACAAAACATCTAATAATCTATCAAGCAGCTGTGTAATACGAGGGATAATGTACATTCAGCCAGTTGTTATTGCAAAATAAAGATGTATGTTATCCTTTACTTATTATAATCTAATTCAAGTGATAAAAGATTTTTAAAGTCTGACAGTAATCAGTGTTGAGTGCTACTGTAAGTTTAACTCTGCCTGGTTTAATTGTTTCAAAATGATTAACAGTTGAAATTAGAAAGTAATCAAAAAGTAATTAAAAGTATTAAGTTATATTACTTTAATAAAGTAACTGAAAAGTTACACTACTTATTACATTTTAAATCAAGTAACTTGTAATCTGTAACCTATTACATTTCCAAAATAACCTTCCCAACACTGAACATGAATTAACACAATTTGACACAATGCTAGCGTGTTTTAACACATGGCTAACATTTTAACACATTATTAGCATTATGACTTAGCATGTTGGTACACTGTAAAAAACTATTTGTTGAGTCAACTTAAAATAATTTGTAACCTGGCTGCCTTAAAAGTTCAGTCAACTCAAAAACAGTTTATTCAACTTGAAATGTTAAATTATACTAAGTGACAACTTAGATATTTGAGTTGAATCAACTTAAAATTTTAGGGAGCTGGGTTACTTACCCATCTGTTAAGTTTAGCAAACACAAATATCTTATATAAGTTGTTACTTAGTACAGCTTAACATTTCAAGTTGAATAAACTTATTTTAGTTGACTGAACTTAACATTTTAAGGCAGCAGGGTAACAAATTATTTTAAGCTGACTCAAATTGTGTTGTTTATTTTTTACAGTGTAGCATGTTTCTGGCATGACTTAACAGTTAGCATGTTTCTACCATGGTTTAGCATGTTTAGCGTTAATTAACATGTTTAACGCATTGATAGCATAAATAATCATGTTGTTAGCATATGGCTAATATGATTTAGCATGTTACTAGCATACTTAGCATGTTGTTAACATGAATTACAGGTTTAAGCACTATGCTAGCCTAAATTAGCATGTTTTAGCACGTGGCTAACATGTTTTAGCATGTAGCCAGAATGAATTAACATGTTTGTAGTGTGGTTAACACATTGTTAGCACATGGCTAACATGTTTTAGCATGTTCTTAACATGAACAATCCTGTTGCTGGATAGATTAGAAATATTAGAATGGAAGCTGAAATGAGTGTAAAGTCAGTCCTCACTAGTACCAGAGCTCATAGAGCTGCTGAAAGTCTGTCAGTGAGTGTTTGACACTGGATGTACAGAGCAGAAGATCACTGAGACGCTTTCATTGTGATGTTGATGGTAACGGTGGGCGATGAGGTCATTTCCTGTGTTTACAGCTCTGGGTTAAAAATGGCACCTGTGTGTGAAGGTCACGCTCTCTCTCTTTCCTGTGTGCTGTCTGCGGCCGGTGCGTCTCACTGTCTCTCTCGGAGAGGAAGTGCTCAGCGCTGGGAATCCCTGACTTCCTGTTTTGGAGAACAGACAGACAGACACAAACCCTTCACACCTGCCCACACAGGGAGACACCAGCAGACAATCAGACTCCATCTGTCTGTCTGTCTGACAGGAAGTGTGTGTCTGTCTCTGCATGTGTTCAGAAATAGTTAGAACATCAGCTACATCTTTTGGCTGATTTCTAAGCCTTTTTAACTAGTGAGGAGCAGTCAAATGTCTCACTAGTGGGTTTGGCAAAGTATTTCACAATATAAGTGAGGACATTTGGTCCAAAACAAGTACACACACACCCAGACGCTCATGGCCGTTTGGTAAACAGGAAGTTTAAGTATTGAGAAAAACCCTGAGGACACACAGACGACAGCTGCCACTCAGCACCCTCTGTGTGTGTGTGTGTGTGTGTGTGTGTGTGTGTGTGTGTTTGTGTCAGGGGGTTTCTGTATAGCCAGCAGCAGTTCTCTGACTTCCTGAAGCACTTGTGTCTCTATTTACACACACACACACACTGGACGTGTAGCTGCAGTTTTGGGCTGAATGGAGCTTCCTGCTCTGTGTAAACTGATCTGTGCCTGAAAGAATGTTTGATATACCTGCATGAAAGCACTGAGAAAGAGTGTGTGTGTGTGTGTGTGTGTGTGTGTGTGTGCTGTCAGCATGTTTAATTGATGACAAGCTGTTTATGAGCTGCCGTGTGTCTGTCTGCACTCATTGTGCAGAAATACCTGAAGAACAAAACAGAAAGAGAGCGAAAGAGGCAGGTCTGATGCTGATATAAAGTGTTTTGAGCTGCTGTAGGTCTGAAAAACATGTTGTGATTACAACTTTTGCACTGATGTGTTGTTGACTGTTACTGAGAGAGAGAGATTCCCACAAACAAACAGCTCAAACTGAGCAAAAATACAATTTGCTGCAGATGCTGATATTTATATGATGAAATTCTGATGCTTGTAATGCAAATCAATGAGATCTTCATAACAGTACACAGGGTTTGTACAAGGCGCTTAAAGTACTTGAATTTGACTTTTTGTAATTTAAGGCCTGGAAAATCCTTGAAAATAGCAATATTCCTAAAGAGGTACTTGAAAAGTGCTTGAATTATTGAAAGAAAATGTATCTATGAAACAAGTGTTTCATTTTTTTTTTAATAAGCACTTATCTTTTCAAAAACATCATACCTTTTTTCGCTTATTTCAGTTAATTTCTAGCAAGCTAAAAGCCAGTAGTTGTCATGTACAAATGGCTGAAGACATGAAAGACAGAACAGATGAACCAAATCAGTAATTTACGCTGGAATCACTCTGATTGATTCAGACACATGACTTTGATCATTCATTTCAAGCATTCATTTTCACTAGCAAAAAAACAGATCAAATTAAAAGAAATTCATTTTCAAATTTCAACATCACTTGTAATGATTTTAAAAGGCATGTAGTGATGGGTGAAAAGGAGCTTCTCGAAACTCTGAATCAGTTAAACCATTGCGTCGCAAAAATGATTCACTGTTTTGAAGCGCTCAAATCGGATCGCAAATCACAAATCATTTGATTCATATCAGGACTTCGGAGCGTGTATCGCAAATCATTTGATTTAGATCGGAACAGGTTGGTGAATCATTTCATGATTTGAATGATTCAAATCAAATGATTCACGAAACGTGATTTGAAGTCCGAGTCTAAATGAAATGATTTGCACTCCACGATGAGTCTTGATCTGAAATTCTTGTTTGTGAATCAGTATTCAGATTGGGACTTCAGAGCGTGGATCATGAATCATTTGATTTAGTTTGGGACTTTGGAGCAATTTTGAAAATCTTTTTTTCTGATTTTTTTTTTTTTTTCTTAAACAGTAGAAAACGTCAAACCATTTATGCAGTAGAATTATAAAAACAAAACCAAAAAAAAAAGAGATGTTTACACAAATACAAATCCCTTAAGAAAATGGTTTTTACTATAGTAAAAGTGTAGCATATTTTGTAATACTTTAGTGTTAATACTTTGCATGTGCTTCGTTCATTTTATGCTGTTTTTTATTTATATATATATATATATCTTTAGCTTTTTTTTTTAAGAATTTAAAGGAGAAGACATTGTTTGATAAGTGAGATCTTTGATTGAAGTCCCTGAAAATAAAAAAGTAGTGCTTGAAAAGTCCTTGAAAGGACCTGGAATTTCATTTTTCAGTATCTGTATGAACCCTGAGTACAGCAGATACTGACGAAAATGATGTAAATATTAGTGGTCAATCTATATCTCCAATAATATGTCCTAGTAAGATGAGATGTAAATGATCCAAACATATACAATGCAATCCGATGATGATTGAGAGATGAACAAATAAATATTCCTTAAAAGATTTGAGATGCTTTGGAGGCTCTGGAAGATCATTCCTCCACTTAGGAACAGTTAAAGTAACAAGTAAAGTCGAGTAAGTGTTCATCTGGAAATACTACTAAAGGTATTCTTATGTTTGCTTGATAAAAATCAGTAAAGATCTGACAGTAAAAACACATGTGAAGCGCCAGCTTACATTGTGTTCAGACTGTACATGTTTTCAGTTTTCAATTTTGCATGCATTCCTTTGGAATCAAACCCACGACCTTAGCGTTTCTAGCACCATGTGTTGCTGTTTGAAGTTCTGATGGCACATTCATTGATTCAGTTCATTATTAACTTGTCCAGTCCTGCATTTTTGCGTGCAGCCCTGATTTTCCTCCGTTACACAAGCGGAGCGTATAAATGTTGTTGTGAACGTGCAGCGTTCCAGTTCTTCCAGTGTGTTTGTCGAGAGCCGTTTCTCCTGACAGACAAAGGCTCCGGCGGGTTCATTGTGTCTCTGTGGGTTTGGTCTTTGCTTACAGTAAGAGGAACATCTGAGCGCTCTGGTTTTGTCTTTCAGCTGAAGGTCACGCAGATGTAAGCGGATCCGTTTCCGGCGTTACGCGAGTATCTGAGACTGCACTGATAGCAGGAGCCCATCCACACCCCTCACCGCAGCCAATCGCACACACCATACGTGACCATTCAGCCCCGTCTGAAATCACTTCAGATAGGCTAACCGTCATCAGAGACTCTTGAGCTTGTGTGCTTGCTTTTAAGCGTCTCGAGTGGCTGTTCCTTTAAATATAGAATCGCACTCAAAAATATTCAGGCTTTAATTTAGGATTGATGTATTTGAATTGCATGTCAAGTTTCCATGCATTTGGATTTTACAATCTAACAAACTTAATATGATGCATATGTCTGTCATGCATAAATGAATTCGGTCAGATTTCTGTGATAGTACTAATAAACTATGTGTTTTAAATATGTAGTAACACAATATTTATTATCAATAATTTAGTTTGTTTCAATCTTATAGTTTTTAACTTCACAGCTAGCCATATTTTAACCATCATCACACTTTTTACAGTTAAGACTTATGCTGATTCTAAGCTATTTGGAATAAAAAAGTGAAAATATGATTATTTAAATAAAATCAAATAGTTAATAATATGAGTGCAGAAATCAGTTTGATTTATGCATGACTGACAAACATGCATCACATTAAGTTTATTAGTTTTTTTATGTTAAAACATAACACATAAGTCAGTTTAGGCCTAAATATTTATAGGAATAGATTACTGATGGATGCATACAGACAAGATCATATCCGCTTCATGAAACACCTGGTTGAGTGTCTGCTTGTGTGTGTGTCATATTTGCAAGTGTGTGTGTTTGTGTGTGTGTGAGATTTACGATCTTTCACAGGAAGTGCTGTGGTCGTGCTGAAGCAGCTGTTGTGTAATTGTGTGCTGTCATTCACAGTGATTTGCATCTTTGTCCTCCTGCAGATAAACTTTGAGGTGTGTGTGTGTGTGAGTGTGTGTGTGTGTGTGTGTGTGTGTTTGTTTGTGTGTGTGCAGCATTTCTACAGTATTTCTGTATTACACTCGTGTAGATGTACCTCATTAAGTGCACTTACACAACCTCTGTTTCACAGCACAGTCTTTTGTTGTTGTTTTAATAGCAAAACGTGAGTATCGTTTAGAATTATTGGAATTCATTTTAGTAATTTCACTGTTTTTGTTTTTGACAGAGGCTTTTGAGTTTGATCAATTTTCATAGAGTTCATAATACGCTAATTTATATGACATTTTAATGATCAGGAAACTGGATAAGGTCAAATAGAGCAGGTTTGAGTGACATTCTCCTGATTTGTGCTTATGAGCGAAAGTGCAGTAATTCTGGTATAATTTCTCAAACGACAACAATCGTGATCGGTAATCGCCATTATAATTTTGAGCCAAATATTTGTGATTTTTAGTTTAAGGGCAAATCCAGCATTATGGATGTGACATTTTGCGTTAGGGATGTGACATATAAATGCTTATAGAATGTATGTGTTACCAATATATTGAACCGTCTGTTTATATTTTAATCTGAACATCTAAAAATATCAGTCTATACACAGGTTTTCTGTTAAAAAAGGGAAATAATCATGTGTTATGGATGTGACAAAAAAGGACACTGTTTTTGAGAGACTACATACATTGTAGGATTTTTGCGTATTAAAATGCACAAATCAGACGCAATAATACAACAAATAGAGAAGCGACGGCTCTTCACAGAACAGATAATTCATAATTTATTTTAGTTTTGATTTGTCTATTTATGAGGAATATGTGCTGTTATAGATGTGACAAGCCTGAAAATAGCACTTACCAGCACTTACAGAAAATTATGCACTAAAAATGTTTAAGAGAGACCTCACATGGATATTTGATCCACCAAATGTTGACATCTGTGCTATCAGTATAGTAAGAACCTTTGGTAAAAACTTTTTTTTTTCATATTAAGGTTGACCTTTGCATGGAATTACCCTTAACTTAAATAGACTTAAATTCCCAGACTTTTAGTCAGTTAAAACTGAACTAAACCAAAAATTGGACAAATACAGTTTGCAAAGTCAAAAGATTACATACACCTTGCAGAATCTGCAAAATGTTACCAAAATGAGAGGGATCATGCAAAATGCATTTTTTTTTTTTTTCTCAATAAGATATTTCACGTAAATGATGTTTACATTTAGTCCACAAGAGAAAATAATAGTTGAATTTATTAATTTGACCCGGTTCAAAAGTTTACATCCCCTTGATTCTTAATACTGTGTTGTTCCTGAATGATCCGCAGCTGTTTTGTTTTGTTTTGTTTTGTTTTTTTTTGTTTAGTGATGGTTGTTCATGAGTCCCTTGTTTGTCCTGAAAAGTTAAACTGCTGCTGTTCTTCAGAAAAATTTTTCAGGTCCTACAAATTCTTTGGTTTTCCAGCATTTTTGTGTATTTGAACCCTTTCCAACAATGACTGTATGATTCTGAGATCCATCTTTTCACACTGAGGACAACTGAGGGACTCATATGCAACTATTACAGAAGGTTCAAACACTCACTGATGCTCCAGAAGGAAACACAACGCATTAAGAGCCGGAGGTGAAAACATTTGAAGATGTGTTCCTTTTTTTTAATTTTGTCTAAATATCATATTTTTTCATTTAGTACTGCCTTTCAGAAGCTACAGAAGATGCTTGCATGTTTCCCAGAAGACAAAATAAGTTAAATTTACACTGATCTTCAAAAGATGTTAAAAAAAAAAGCTCTTCAAAAAGCTTCAAAAGGCTCTTAATGCATTGTGTTTTCATCTGAAGCATCAGTGAAATATTTTATTCAGATCAGCACTAAATAAAAAATAACATTTTTTTGTATGATCCCTCTGATTTTGGTAAAATAACATTTTGCAGATTCTGTAAACTTTTGACTTCGACTGTAAAAACAAAAATGAACACAATGATAAAATGAACACAATACAAAAGGTTATGTTTTGCATAAAGAAAATGAAATCCTGTATTGCTTTCTGTATTTTCATGACACATCTTTTTGTAAAAATACTGACATATTATTTAAATCCTTAAGTATTTATATATTGCGGCAGCATATTTTTTTTACTGCAGTATGTAATTGGTTTGGAAATATGCATAAAGTTTTACTGGTCTTTTAACATAAAGACAGGCTTCATTTTCTTTATGCGAAATGCAATTTCTTTTTTTTTCTTTAGATTTTTTTGTGGTGAAATATGAGCCAGACGGGTTTCTTCCTGTCAGATCCACCCATCTGAAACTGCGAAGTGTTTGTCTGTTTGATTCTTCCAAACAAATGTGTTGAATAGAAGCTCTTTTGCTCTCAGACGAGCTTCTGTCCTGTAATTCTACTTAAGTTTCTTTATTCAGAAGGTTGAAATGCTCCTTCAGCGCACGCACACACACATACACACACACACACACACACACACACACACACAGAGCAATTATTCTGTCAACAAGCCAAGATCTCCAATGAGGAGCGACAGCGTTATAAAAGCACCTTAAACACACACACACAGCGGATCCTTCAGGACAGGAAGTGTTTGTGTGCTGCTGAGTGATGAATGAGAGAGAAAGAGAAATAAAACATGTCGACTCCTGCAGTCCTGCGCTGCTGAAACGCTGAACGTCCCACTGATGCAGTGAAACCGACCGGACGTCACGTCTGAAAACCTCGTACTGCACACATCAGATCATCACGCTTGGTGCTTAATGCTTGCATTTATTGTTTATTTTATTTCAGGTAATGTGTGTATTAAATGTCTAAACAAAATTGACTCAGACAAACTTTTCTGGCCACATTCAGGTCATTCTGATGGAAATTAATTGTATGTAAAAAACAATGCAATTGAATCTTGTTTTTCGGTGTGTTGTTAATTGGATGCTTTGTAGTGTTTTCCATCACATGTCCTTCCGTTCGTCTCCAGACGTGATACACAAACTGTTATTAGGAGCTGTTATGGTTACAGCACACTCTCTGTCTGTCTGTCTCTCTGGCTCGCGTTCAGTCTCCCTGCGCCGTGTTTGGTCTCTTCCTGAGGATATAAGGAAGCAATGTGCTGCGGATCGAACCAATTGCGCTGGAGGGTCACAGCGATGACTTCCTGGAGTTGTTTTCTCTGCTGTCCGTCTGTCTGGCCTTTCACCTGCTGTCTGTTGATTCAGTGTGTTGTTTGGGATCAGACAGACAGACGGTTCAGCTGTTGTTATTGTGTTTCTCATCATCTGTTGTGTGTGTAACTCCTGTTCCAACTTCCTCTCAGGAGATTTTACTGCACAAACAAATCAAGCTGCATAATATATCCAGATCGTATCAGTATCGGCCATAATAAGGGGTTTTTTAATTTATCATATCGGCCTGGCAGATCATATCAGGTCTGTTTATTATCTCCGGTTCAAACGTATAATATTATTACATAGTTTTTCTGCTGTATAGTATGTTTTGATGCCTTATTTCCAGTGGAATTTTACTGTTATTTCACTCTATATAGACTAATACAGTAAGATGCAGCAATAATTTCTCTAATATTTATACAATATACTGATGAATTGAACATTCGCTTCAATGGTATGAGATGACTTGAAGCGTTCAGCTGATTTCAGCTCAGACTATTTCAAAAATAGTGAATAAAACTACAAACTCCATCATAATGCACAATGTTTCCATCTAACATGCATTTTGAGCTGCAACTCAATGTATCATTTCGCGAATGGAATGACTCGCGACCAGCGGATCGCGAATCATTCAGTTTGCGAACCCGCTCCGAAGTTACGATCGGAATTGAATTATTTGATTCAGATCGGGAATTCATACTGGGTTCGCGAATCATTTGTTTCAAAACGGAACTTCTGAGCGCGGATCACGAATCATTTGATTCACATCGCGACTTCAAAGCGCGTGACGCGAATCGTTTGATTCAGATTGTAACTTCACGTGTCAGGAATCATTTAATTCAGATCGGGACTTCGGAGCGGGTTCGCGAATCATTTTCCGAATTGAGTGACTCACGTTTCACAAATCATTTAAGCGGATCGCGAACTGAATGAACTGAACTGAACTGAAAATGAACCCGCTCCGAAGTTAGGATCTGAATTGAATTATTTGATTCAGATCGGGAATTCATACTGGGTTCGCGAATCATTTGTTTCAGATAGGAACTTCAAAGCGCGTCGCAAATTATTTGGTTCAGATCGGGACTTCGGAGCGCGTATCGCGAATGTTTTGATTCATATCGTAACTTTGGAGCGGGTTCGTGAATCATATTGTAAATTGAATGACTCGCGATCCGCAGATTGTAACTTCGGAGCGGGTTCAGTTGCGATCTGAATTGAATCATTTGATTCAGATCGGGACTTCGTACCAGTTTCGCGAATCATTTGATTCAAAATCTGAACTTCTGAGCGCAGATCGCAAATCATTTTATCCAGATCGGAACTTCGGAGCGCGAATCATTTGATTCAGATCAGGACTTCAAAGCGTGTGACGCGAATCGTTTGATTCAGATTGTAACTTCGCGTGTCACAAATCATTTAATTCAGATTGGGACTTCGGAGCGGGTTCGCGAATCATTTTCCGAATTGAATGACTCACGTTTCACGAATCATTTAAGCGGATCGCGAACTGAATGAACTGAACTGAACTGAAAATGAACCCGCTCCGAAGTTAGGATCTGAATTGAATTATTTGATTCAGATCGGGAATTCATACTGGGTTTGCGAATCATTTGTTTCAAATCGGAACTTCTGAGCGCGGATCACGAATCATTTGATTCACATCGCGACTTCAAAGCGCGTGACGCGAATCGTTTGATTCAGATTGTAACTTCACGTGTCAGGAATCATTTAATTCAGATCGGGACTTCGGAGCGGGTTCGCGAATCATTTTCCGAATTGAATGACTCACGTTTCACGAATCATTTAAGCGGATTGCGAACTGAATGAACTGAACTGAACTTAAAATGAACCCGCTCCGAAGTTAGGATCTGAATTGAATCATTTGATTCAGATCGGGACTTCGTACCAGTTTCGCGAATCATTTGATTCAAAATCAGAACTTCTGAGCTCAGATCGCGAATCATTTTATCCAGATCGGAACTTCGGAGCGCGAATCATTTGATTCAGATCAGGACTTCAAAGCGTGTGACGCGAATCGTTTGATTCAGATTGTAACTTCGCGTGTCACAAATCATTTAATTCAGATTGGGACTTCGGGGCGGGTTCGCGAATCATTTTCCGAATTGAATGACTCGCGTTTCACGAATCATTTAAGCGAATCATTCAGTTTGCGAACCCGCTCCGAAATTAGGATCTGAATTGAATAATTTGATTCAGATCGGGACTTCATACCGGGTTCATGAAATTTGAGTCAAATCGGAACTTCTGAGAGCGGATCGCGAATCATTTGGTTCAAATCACAACTTCAAAGCACGTGTCACGAATCGTTTAATTCAGATCGGGAATTTAGAGCGCGTATTGTGAATCTTTTGATTCACATCGTAACCTCGGAGCGGGTTCGCGAATCATTTCGTGAATTGAATGACTCGCGATCTGCAGATTGTAACTTCGGAGCGGGTTCAGTTACAATCTGAATTGAGTCATTTGATTCAGATTGGGATTTCGTGCCGGTTTCGTGAATCATTTGATTCAAAATTGGAACTTCTGAGTGTGGATCGCGACTCATTTGATCCAGATCGGAACTTCGGAGCGCGAATCGCGAATCATTTGATTCAGATCGGGACTTTGCGAATCATGTCTTTCAGATTGAGACTTTAAAAAAAAAAAGCGTATCGCAAATCTTTTTTTCTCATTCCTTTCTTTATTAGTCAGTCCAAAACAACAAACCACTGAGACAGTACAGTTATATAAACAAACAAAACAAAAAAGTATACACATATTTAAGTTCCTTAAGATTTACCATTGTTTTACTGCAGTAAAAGTGTAGTTTTTTTGTATAACCACAGTTTTACTACAAATACCTTTATATATTCACCTTAAGAGGACAAATATAATGAATATAATCACTGCTTTAGGATGAATAGAACGTTAGTTTCCATATGCATGTCTAGATCAAGTCTGAGTAGAGAAAAGAGAGATTTAGAACCAAATTTATGTTTATGTAACATTTAGCTAGCAGGAAACACAAATTAAATTAATTTAATTTAAACAAATTAAATTAAACACACATTTTCCTATTCGAAGTAGTCGAACAATCCAAAGAAAACATCTTTAAAACAGAAAGAAAAGTCACTTGCAAAATAAGACTGGCTGAACATGAATAATCTGATCCAAATGAATCTCTTTGTGGTTCATTGGCAAACAAGTGAATGAATCTTCCTCAGAAGAGACAAAACAGCAACTCACTTCAAGGTCTGACCTATACTATAATTACATCCATAAGCTTTGTGTGAAATGTGGATGAACTCATGAATCTGTTGTTTGATCTCTTCATATTTAAGGAGAGAACTATAGTTTCTAAAGTCGGACGTCACTTTTGATTTTCAAGAGGGTGGAATTTAGTAGAGATGCTGTGACATGTCCCTACCAACATCAGACACTACTAAACTGTCTCATAGTCACATAAAAAACATCTGTTTTAAATTGCAATAACATTTGACTATTTTAACTGTGTTTTTGCAGCAGAAGAGACACACATTAATATCCCTCATCTGTCTGTGTGTTCATCTCAGGCTCTGATGCGTCCTGGTCGTCTGGACCGCATTATATTCGTCCCGCTGCCCGACGCAGACACTCGCCGGCAGATTTTCACGCTGCAGTTCCGGAACATGCCCGTCCATCCCAGCGTGCACCTGGAGGACCTGGTGACCCGGACGGAGCGCTACTCGGGGGCAGAGGTGAGAGGTCACTGCAGCTGCAGGGGTCAGAGATCACGCCATCATTTGCTAAAGTGTTTTCACACTGTTTACGTGAGAGAGCGAGATGCTGGTTCTCTGAAGTCCGTGTGACTCTGAGCTCCGACAGACGCTCTATTGTGTGTGTTTGTGTCCGTTCTCACTGTGACTCAGCAGTTGCTCGTGTCTGTGTGTGTGTGTGTGTGTGTGACAGCAGTGCCGTATGAGTTCAGCACAGTGTTTGTACGTGAGTGCGTTCAGTAAATATCAGCAGACAGATGCGATCGTGTTTCACATGTTAAACTGTAAATAAACAGCTTGTCCTTCACTGACTACTGAAAGAGAGCGACACGCTTACACTCATCTGATTAACTGGTGAAGACACACACAGGTGCTGATGTGTGGCTGTTTGTTGTTCTCATATTATTATTAAGCACACAGCTGCAGGATAAAGATGATGTATAGATGAGATCCTGATGTTCAGCAGCACACTAACACTATTTATATCTGGTGTGCTCCCTATCTAAACGACACGGAGCATCACATGCATCTTTTCATTGAGAAACAATCCCAGAACGCATTTGTGACTGAAAACTACCGTGTGCGACTGAAAATGTATTTATGATCAGCAGTGCGACTGACCCCATCAGCATATTTGTGTTTGCGTTGAGGGGAGCTTTAAAGGTTTCTACGTGTTTTTGCAACGTTGAGTAACGTATCACAGACATATCTCACCAATCCTTTCATAAAGAGAGTGTAAATAAGAGATTTGAGCTCCATTGATTATAATGGAACTTTGTGAGATCGCAATAAACTGAGTGACAGCGTTTAAGGGAGTTGGTAAATGAGATATTGATTTAATACAACAGTTAAATAAACAAGAAGTTAATATTACGTGACTTACATTGTCTGACTATAACACTATTGCCTGATTTTGCTCTATTTCGTCGTCAAAAATAGTTTGAAACTGAACTGAGCCGCTGCGCATCTATATTCAAACACAGCGGTGTTTCGTTTATGAATGAACGTGCGTTTTTAAACGAATCTAGTGAGTCAATGATTCAATTTCCCATTCATAAAGACAGTCACTTGCTTTATTCCTAAATGAATCAGCCGTTCGAATGAATCGAATGAATGAATGATTCAGTAATTAAATCAATGACTTGCCGCTACCTACTGGCAGATTTAGTTTTATTTGTAAAGTATATTTTTAGTTATTTAAATCATTTAATATTTCTGTATTTGAAATGATATATTTAAAACATTAATCTCAGCATGAATTTATGAATTTGACTGCACTCATGTCTCCTCTGAGCCTCATTAAACACAAAAAAATACACCTACGAGACACTTTTGTGTTGTTCTGTGCACCTCTGTAGTACAAATTTTGTTAATACTGATTTCATTCGATTGGTAATTTATTGTATTTGTTCTTATTCTGTTGTTTTAATTCGATATTTTAAAAAGCTTAAAAGATCATTTTAAAAAATTGACATAAAAAAATGACATACTTTTAATAAAGTTAGAAAAATGTCATTACAAAAATAAAAACAAAATTCCCCTGTAAATCACTTTAAGGAGTCAAATATCAGCTCGTAATTGTAAGGCTAATTTTCGATCAGATTTTTGATTATTGATTAGAAAGTCAAAAGAGCCCTGAATGCATCACTGAGTGTCAGTAGATGAATCACATAAAACATTCAGCTCATATTTCAGCCCTAAATCTAAAGAAAACAGTAAGCCTTAAAGATTTTTTTTTACGTTGTAACATTATTTTCATGGCAGTGAAACTCATTTACCACCAAATCTGTATTACAGCAATCTCCTCAATGAAGGATCTGCCCTTAGGACTGTGTGTGTGTGTGTGAGAGGACGGGTCTTTTGTGTTGCCCATTCGGTCTTTCTAAACACGTCTGACTTGCTGAAATTCAAGCGCCGTGTGTTTATTTGTGTTGTGTTTTGTGTAAAGTGTGTTGCATGGAAACAACATGAACTCAAGAGCTGTTCAGATCTCACACACACACACACACACACACACACACTCTCTCTCTATAGTTTGCGTGTTGCTGTAGTTGTGTGTGTTGAGTTCTGAAGCAGATCTTGTCAAGCGTTTATTTGTGCGGTGAGTGTTGTGATTGGTGAGAGCAGGGGTTTCTGGGTAATCTGGTGTTTACAGCATGTGTGATCATCTTGAACAACAAAGACAGTACTGCAGCTGAGCTGCAGGGAATTATGGGACTTTGTTTGCAGTTAATTGTATTTGTGGTACGATTGTGTGGTGAAGTGTAGCACTGAATTATTTCACCCGAGAAATGACCGTTCTGACATCACTTACTTAAACTCATGTGGTTTTCATAAAACATACAGTGACCAGATTCTGTGAAGCTGCAAAAGGAAAATAAAAACATGTAATATATAATATAAACCAGTATTTTTTATCAGTTTCACGTTAGGGTAATGACAGTATAGGGATGAGTTGTTTAATTTTCATAAAAATAACATCACAATGTAACAAAAACATGTTAATTTATACTTAATGGAAACTACTATACAGGGTTCGCACAAGGTGCGCGAACTGCTTCAAATATGTGAATCTGACTTTTAGAAATTTAAGGCCTGGAAAACCCTTGAAAATAGAAATATTCTTGAAAAGGTATTGGAAAAGTGCTTCAATTATTGAAAGACAATGTATCTATGAAACAAGTGTTTTAAATTTTCAATAAGCACATATCTTTAAAAAAAAAATCATAACTTTTTTTCGTTTATTTCAGTTAATGTCTAGTGAGCTGAGCCTGTAGTACTGACATTGTTGTGTCTGAAGACATGAAAAGAAGAACAAATGAACCAAATCAATTGAGTCATTTATCCTAGAATCACTCTGATTGATTCAAACATGTGACTTCGATCATTCATTTCAAGCGATTCACTAGCAAAAAACAGATCGAATTAAAAGAGCCATGCATTTTAGAATTTCGATATCGCTTGTAATGATTTTAAAAAGCACGTAGTGATGCGTGAAACAGATTTTTTCGAAACTCTGAATCAAATAAACCACTGCGTCACAAAATGATTCACTGTTTGCTCCAATCAGATCTTGTATTCTGATTCAGATCGGAAATTCACATATCACAAGTCATTTGATTCATATCGGGACTTCGGAGTGCATATTGTGAATCATTTGATTCAGATTGGAACGGGTTTGTGAATCATTTCAGGAATTGAATGATTCAGATCAAATGATTCACGATAGATGATTTCCCATTCTAAATCAAATTGTTTCGATTGTCCTAATCTGAAATTATGGTTTGAGAATCATTTTTTCAGATCGGGACTTCAGAGTGTGAATCGCAGATCATTTGGTTCATTTCGGGACTTCGGAGCAAGTATTGTGAATCATTTATTTCAGATCAGGATTTTGGAGCAATTTCGCAAATAATTTTTTTCAGATTTTCTTTTTCTTAAACAGTAGAAAACGTCAAACCATTAAGGCAGTAGAGTTATAAGAACTAAAACAAAACAAAACAAAAAACAAAAAGTATGCACAAATACAAATCACTTAAGAAAATTATCTGTGGTTTTACTATAGTAAAAGTGTAGTATACTTTGTGATACTTTAGTAGTAATACTTAATATGTGCTTCACTTTTTTTATTAGCATGTTTTTATTTATGTATCGTTTTTAGAATTTGAAAGAGAAGACGTTGTTTGATAAGTGAGATCTCTGATTGTCCTTGAAAATCAAAAAAAGTATTGCTTGAAAAGTCCTTGAAAGTCTTGGAATTTCTTTTTTCAGTATCTGTACGAACCCTGATTATATTATATAACGGTGATTAAAATGATAAACAACATATAAAATGAAAGTGTAAGCAGAATTTTTTTTCCTCAACTTTATTCTTTGGAAATCATTAAGATTTCGTTTTAGTTTGTATAATTTGTATTTAGTATGTATTTAATTTTATTATATTGATGATTGTATGAACTGCTGCTTTAATTTAGGCCACTCAGGTTATGATGAGGCACAGAGAGAGAACAGAGCGTGAGAATCAGATCTGGAGGAAGATCAGTGATCGCAAGAGATGAATTGAGGGCATGAGGGAAGAAGAACGGACCTCTAGTAGTGAAGTGACTGAAACAGTCGGATCTTCAGACGGACACGGACAGCAGCGTCTGAGTCTCTGTAATGAGGCTCTGAATAGCAGCTCTTGTGTCTCTTTGCCCTGTAGATGCAACATGAGCCGTTTGAGACTCCACCCTGATCCTCTATTGAGATCCAGCAAATGCTCGTCATCTGACCTCACTGTGAGGATGATGAGGATGATGAAGGAGAGACACGGCCGTCTGCTGTGTCAGAACAATCATAGATGTTTAGGAATGTACATACAGTGAGGAAGCAGGGTTATTATCGTTATATAAAACTAAAACCATAAACGTTATTGCTGGAAATAAAATAATAAACCCTACATTAAATAAAGGATACAGAAACTGGAACGTTCAGCTCGGTGCCAAAGCAACATTTCTCACATTCTTTTAGGTTAACTTGATGTATTAAAATAACTAAAATGGAAATAAAAATTAATAATAAATAAATATATAAAAATGACTAAGCAAAATTAAAATGAAAACTAAAAAAATATAAAAAATAAAAACTATTTTAAAATCCTGATTACAAACTGCAATACTTTCTCACAAATGAAACAAAAGTTTCTGAATGAAACTAAAATTCCAGTTTCAAAAAATTTTCTTTAATAATAAAAAGTTGTTGAAGGGGAAAATTCTGTTTACACCTTTTTTTGTTAGCACTATAGCTTTGTCAAAGAAATTAAGAAAGAAATAAACAATACTTTTCATAAAGTATAAAGTAGCATTTTTTGTTACACTGTGACATTATTATGACCCAAAAAAAAACCAACCTAAAACTGAATAAAATTGTATTTTTAATAATATAATTAAGTGTAATTTCTTATTTAAAAAATTTATTTATTTTCAGTTTGATGATTTAACGTTTAAAAATGAAGACATGAAGAGAGCTATGAATATTAGTATGGTACTGTAATTAAAATTAAAATAAAATTTGTTTTGCATTATTACAAGAGTAATACATCTTATTCTTTTTTTGTTTTTATATTTTATTTATAATATATATATAATTTAAAATATTTCTATATAATTTAATAATTATTTATAACTATTAATTATTTTTATTAAAGGGATAGTTCACCCAAACATTTTGTCATGAATTACTCTCATGTCATGCCATTGACCCTCATGTCGTTCCAAACCCGTAAGACCTTCGTTCATCTTCAGAATACAAATTAAGTTATTTTAGATGAAGTTTGAGAGCTGTCTGACCCTACCATGTTCAAGTCCCACATCATTAAAATAACCATTTGACATCAGTGGTTCAACTGTAATTTTACAAAGGAAAAAGGAGGGTCAGAAAGCTCTCGGATTTCATCAGAATATCCTAATTTGTGTTCTGAAGATAATCGAAGGACATGAGGGTGAGTAATTAATGACGTAATTTTCATTTTTGGGTGAACTATCCCTTTAATAGCTATAATTAGTAGTAGTGGTAATAGTAGTATAGTACTAACAACAGTTGTGCAGTGAGTTAAGCTGTGTTTTATCATTGCTCCATGATTATGTCACACATATAAACACACTTGAGGAGTGACTCACATCCAGACAGGAAGAGCAAATGAACAGTGATCAGACAGATTGTCTGTCTCTCCTGTATAATGATGACAGGAAGCGCTTCATCTCTCCTGAGTGTGTTGTGGTGTAACTAGTAGCATCAACACAACCAACTTAACTGTTCTCTCAGTCCGTCCTCTCGGCACACAGGAAGTCTCCGCGCACTCACTTCCCGCTGTGTGTGAAAACCTCTTTTCTAAATGCGTCTGTGGCTCTGGATGGCGCTCAGATCCATACTGCGCTGCACTGCTGCTGTAAGCGGGCGGTTTTGTTGGTTAAAAATAGTTTTGTAATTATAGGAAATGATTTTTCCTGCGTGTTTCTCCTGAACGCTGTGCTAATTTGTGGTCAGGCGTTTTGCCATCAAACCACTTCTGTGTGCTCAAAGCTGACAGACGGCAACACGACACACACACACACACACACAAATACACACGAGTGTGTTATGATCAGATCATTCATATTCACTACTAACACTAAAGACGTCTCGTTTTGACCAAAACTCAGTAAGTGTTCACAAGTCGAGAGAAATCTTCAAAATACGCTGATAATATTTTATTCAAAACCTAAAAATGTTAGAAAACTAACCAAAACAGACTAGATTTGCTGTGTGTTTCGGTTTTTATGTTAATAGAATATCAGGTCAACTCTAAAGACCCGTTATCATCATAAATTAGGGCTGTGATTATCAAAATGCAAAGGCCACATTAAAAAATAGGCTGCATTTTAAATAAATACAATTTAGTTTTAAATAATCGAATTAAAATTCTTTAATCTTTAAGGGCTCAGAAGATTCATTGTTTTCAGAAAATTAAGAAATGAATAATAATAATATGAATATGAATAATAAATGAATAATAATAATTTAATTTTACAGTAAAATTTAACAATACTAATATTGTTAAGTACTTTTTTAAATATTTTTATTATATAACTTAAAGCTTAAAATAAATAGAACAAAAGAAACGCATAAAAATGGCTAAATCTTAAACTAGAATAACTAAAAATGTTATTAAATACTATTTAGATAACATTATATACACAGTACTAAAAACACTGATAATTTATGTATAGTGTTATATATATATATAGAGATTTTCTCTCAATTTTTTCCTCTTTTGGAATAGAAACACTATTGTGAATGTTTTCTTTTGCTATTGGAACCAATGGGAATGCAAAAAAAAAAAATTAGTTTCCGTTCAGTATGATGACTTGTGCTGCTCAGAATTGTGAAGAAGCACTAGTGAGTGAGGTGTGATTTGCTGCGGATGTTGTCTGTGTGGCTGTGACGTTGAGACACATCAGTGGGTTTGGTATCAGAGTCTGAAGCAGGAATGAATGTTTGTGTGTGTTTTGTGTGTCAGATCACAGCCGTGTGCAGAGAAGCGGCTCTACAGGCGCTGCAGGAGAACATCACGGCTCAACACGTGAGCGCCGGACACTTCGACAGCGCTCTGAACACCGTCAGACCCCGAATCCCACAGACGCTCCTGCAGACGTACGCCAACTACCAGCGGGAACACGGCGGATCACGCGTCTGACAAAACCTCCAGCAACCGGAAAACCTCATGTTACTGTACAAATAAACAATAAACACACGTTTGTACTAAATATTGTTGTTGACTTGTTTACTTTGAGTGTGTGTGTGTACTGGTATTCTCTATACATTGAGGACCAAATGATATTTTTCGGTCCCCATGAGGACTCAAGTTTATGAATCACACAGGATGACGTGTTTTGAGAATGTAAGGTGTCTGTAGTTTAATGTTTAGGTGTAGGGTTAAAGGAAGGGGTTTGAAAATACAGTTTGGACAGTGGAAATGAACCCATAATGATGGGAAGACCTGTGTGTGTGTGTGTGTGTGTGTGGTCATCTGGCCTTAAAGCAGTTACACATCTATAAAGGTTTTATTTGATGACAGAGCAGTGTTTTATGGTTTTGTGCTGTAAAACTTTACTCACCTGCACCGTCTGACCGTCAGTGACCCGCACCAGCTCCTAACAACACATCAAAGATTATTGTCTTTTTATTTGTGGGCGTGGCTGGAGATATGATTTGAGATCACAGGAGAACATTTTTGACATTTTACTTTCCTGTTGATAAGAAACATGGCCTTCATTTGCTTTAATGAACCCTGAAACTAAACACTGATCTAAAGAACCTGGAGTGAAGTGTGCTTCTTGATGTTTCATAACATGTTCTAGCATTAAAAGAAGTGTTACATTAAAGTGATATATAAAACCATTAAAAATGGTTTTCTTTACTGAAATGAAGGAAATAAAAAATTATAAGCATTTGATGAAAAACTTAAATATAAAAAACCTAAAACATTCGAAATGTTGCTTTTGCAACCAATTGAAATAAGTCCTAAATATGACTATAATAATATAATATAATATGTGACCCTCTTAAGTCGCTATTTGTAGCACTAGCCAAAAATACATTGTATGGATCAAAATGATAGATTTTTCTTTTATGCCAAAAATCATTAGGATATTAAGTAAAGATCATGTTCCATGAAGATATTTTGTAAATTTCCTACTGTAAATATATCAAAACTTAGTAAATTATTAGTAATATGCATTTCAAAGAACTTAATTTGGAAAACTTTAAAGGCGATTTTCTCAATATTTTAAAGTTTTTGCACTCTTAGATTCCATATACTGAAACAGTTGTATCTCGGCCAAATATTGTTCTATCCTAACAAACCATACATCGATGGAAAGCTTATTTATTCAGCTTTCAGATGATGTATAAAGCTCAATTTTGAAAAATTGACACTTATGACTAGTTTTGTGGCCCAGGGTCACATATATAAAACAACACTGGTGCTGCAAAAGACTTTTATTTATAGTAATGTTATAGCTGTTATTTATAATATAATGTAATAATAATAATATAAAAGTCTATCGCATGTTTATAATATAAAAGGCTAAATATAATATAATAAAATATAATATAAAACAAAATATTTGTTTTGTAATGTATGGGCCATTCTACAGAATTGGTCCAAAGTCAGAGTTGGAGACGTCTTGGAAAAAAATGCCTTTTTTCATACAATTTGTATGTATGCAAATTGTATAATATCCAAGGTACACATTTCTAGTAATTGTGCAGTTAATTCTCATTGTATTTTCAGAAAGTTTTGGAATATTTGTCCTCTCCCCAAATTTGTCACTACTGAAACACAGTAATAATAATTTAATTTAATTAGGGTTATATTGACCTGTTAAGATCTAAATTGTAAATACATTTTTTGCAATTTTGTTAAAAAAAAAAAAATTCAGAGGTAAATCCATAATTTCAAATGTAATTTATATGATTTGTTGTATTTTGAATCCAATTTTTCTTTGTAAAAGGCAAATCATACTGATTTCAAAGTTAAGGATTCATTAGTTTGACTGTACATTGAACCAAACACTATTTTAACATCTTACTTGATAATTCAGTTTACTTTTGACAAAACATCCCATGTTTCAGTAGTGACAGCAAATTTTCGTTAGTCACAGTAATGCTTTGGTAGCGACCACATCACATTACAGAAATTTTAACTCACATACTAAAACGCTAAAACATACTAAAATACATGCAAAATTGCATAACTACTAAAATTTTATTTCACCTAAATATGAGGATTTTGTGTTCCCTTTGTCTGAAACAATAACAACATGTTTTGGTTGTGACTGTTTCGGTAGTGACAATTCAATGGGATAACACTTAAAAACACAAAGATTTCATTACCAAAACTTCATCAAATGTTTGGGTAGTGACAATTTTAGATACTCCCGAAGCTAGCTCAAAGATGCTAATCAGCACATGGTTAGCTAGCACAGTTCTGAACATAAAAACTAAATGTTATGAAATAACAAAAAGTGTGCTTAATTATAGAAAAAGGTGTTTGGTAGTGACATTCCTTAAAGTTACACAGATTTTTCAGACTTTTGAACACAAAAAAGAGCTGTCTACTCACATCTTGTAGCTATGAGAGAGAGGACACAGGAATTTTTCCTGGTCATAAATGTAGGGGTGTAGTTAAAATCTCAACCAATAGAGTAAAACTGTTTCAGTAGTGACATGAAAAATGTGGGACACATTTTTTTTACATAAAGTTCCATAATTTACAAAGAGAATAATATATATATATATATATATATATATATATATATATATATATATATATATATATATATATATATATACTTCACTTAAAAAAAAAAAAATCAGAAAGATACTTTTAAAAACAACTATGGAAAAAAAAAATGCAAAAATTATTTCAATATCATCTTAATATAAGTTGAAAACGTAGAGGTTAGTGTTCAGAACAGCCACCTCTCAACTGAAAGTACCCAATAAATTATGATTTCATATATATTATGCTTACTAATATTTTAAATATCATTGTGGGTTTCAATAGATAATGGAAAGATCTTAATAAACATCTGTTTGAATACTGAACTGCTTTTTAAATGTGTTTTTGGTTGTGGGACAGCAGTTTGCACCAATTCTGTAGAATGGCCCGTATAGTTTGTAATTCTTATGTAACAAACAGTGTAGTTTTGTAAAACTCTAAATGTCAAAATCGTTTTTATTACTGCCTCTCAGGAGGAGCTGTGTTGCGTGCGTGCGTGTATGTATGTGTGTGTGTGTGTGTGTGTGTGTGTGTGTGTGTGTGTTTGTGTTCGTGTGTCTGCGGCTCGTTTCCATCTGAATGCATGAAATGACTTTGTGCTGAACTTTCCTTTCTCATGTATCCGGATGCAGCACATCCGCCCCACACACACACACACACACACACACTCTCTCTCGGTGAGGGGGGTTTGCGCTCTTAAGGTCGCACCAGCGCTGCTCGTGTTTTTCATCTGATGTTTTCGAAATGTTTTACTGAACAAACACTTTGAACACTTTTAATGAGAACTGAATTATGCCTTCATCATCAGATCAAGTTAAGTGCAGATCACACTAATGACAAAAACTAAATAAACAGTTAATAACCACAGACTAATACTCAATAGTGTTAAACATGACCGGTACTGCATTTCTGAATCAGAAACAAAAAAATAATGCAAGAAACACTTTATTACCACACACACAAGTGTATTTGAGAGTGCGAATGATGAAAGGAAGCAAACATTCGGCTTAAGCACATACTAACATATCAATTTAGAATAGAAATGCAGTATTAGGAAAGCGCAGAAAGTGTGTTCGGTGAATGTTCAGATGTTGATTGCGTGCGTGACGCGCGGCGGAGACGTTCAGAAGCAGATGCGCGTTCGTTTCACACGATCCACCTTAAACCCAGAGCTCATCCGCCCCTCCTGCATCTGCCCCATGATCCTCTTTCATTCATCAGTGTGTGTGTGTGCGCAAAAACAGCACACGCATCTGATCCGACACATTCACGCAGAGACTGACGCGGCGCACGGAGAGCCGGACGGACGCTCACTGCGCTAAACCAGCAGCGAACGCGCTTCATTCGTGGATTTAACCGGATTCCTTTTGCTTTTCTCCTTGGAGTTTCCTCTGGATGTTACGCTCGTGGTCATGCGCTGATTTTTGGCCTCGTTCTGGACATATTGATGGATGTTTGGCACATGGACTGATGGATTTGACATTATGGGAGTCTGTCTGTAGGTACGTATCAGTCCTCACGCACACATCCGTGTTTTTTAATGCGGAATAAGGCAGGGTTGGATGGAGATCGCGTGTGGATCTCTCAGTCTGGAGCTTTTGGGCTCCACAGGCCGCTGCGCGCAACAAACTCGCGTTTATTACACAAAACTTATGTTCATAATCATATTATGCGCTTCAGGCTGTGTGTGTACGAGTGTGTGCGTGTGTTTAAGACTGAATACACACAAGACGCACACACACACTCCTCCCCCAGCGGGCTTGTTTTCATTCATAAGTTTGCTTTTTCTTGTCCTTCTGCGTTTTTTACGCGAACGCGTTTTGCGTTTTTACGCATTCTATTTTTAAGTACGCACGGATATAAAACAATATCATACTGAACAAATAATAACCAGAAACAAATATTTGCATAAAACATTCAATTGCATTCAATTATTTTGTATTGATTTTTATTGTTAACGCAACAGTTGCGCATCCGATATTAACGCGAAAAGTTTCCAATACGCGCGTTTTTATTTTCTTTTTCGTTTTGCGCGCTTAATTGTATCATCCCAAATGAGTGCATTCCGTTCTCTCCGTTTAAACTGATTAACTAAAGCCTAAAATGAAGCTTGGTGAAGTTTCGGGCTCGTCCTGCATCATAAAGCGCTTTGAGAAGCGTGTGAAGCTCTGTGTTTGATTTGAAGTCTTCCTGCTCTGTGTGGCTCTGCATTTTAATGTTAACCAGCCATACACATGCAAATCAGGACGGGAAGTATTTGTACTTTACTTCAGTTGTGTGCTTATTGAGGTCGGTACAAAGTCTTGTTAATAGTCAACTCTCTCTCTCCCCGTCTCACTCTCTCGCTCGGGGGTTAAATGGCTCTGTGAATAGAAGGGAAAGAGTTGAGACCTTCATTTCACACACACACTTCTGCGGTGTGATTTATGGGCTCTGTCTCAGAAAGTACATCTGCACACGTCCAGTCCAAATCTGCGATTTTCGAGCGTCATATGAGAATGAAGCCCGCGGTGAACGCGCATCTAGAAACACCAGGGTGTGAATTGTCTGTCCGAGGGAGTTTGACCCTCTAATTAAGGCTTGAACCCCCCCAAAGGAAGTCAAAAACAAAAGCTTGGGGGCCTGAGAGCGTGTATGTGTTCCAACAGGGAGGTTGAACGCTTCAGTAACCACTAGTTAGATAAGATTTTTTTTTTTTTTTTTACCAGTGCACGCTTCAAAATAAAGGTTTTCGCAATCGTTTTAGTGAACGGACCGCTGATGAAATGGTCTTTACTGGCATCAGTGGTTCCATGAAGAACTTTTAAAGTTCCATTCTGCAAAAGGTTCTATATTGGGTCTTTAGATGTTTTTCAAACTAAGAAAAAGTAGTTTGGTAACGCTTTACTTGAAGCTTTTATGTTTGATGCATCATAATGCATCATTATTAGCATTATATCGTTTGTATAAATAATTGTAATTAAGTTAAAATGCATTATAATGTTTGCAGGTTCTTTGTTAGATCTCAGATTGGTTGTTTGTCATGTGTTTTAATGCTTCTAAAGATGTAATGACGAATAGTCAGTTATTCCCGATGCATTTCGTGGTGCATTAAAAGGCATAATTATTGCATTAAAATACTTTTATAATACATTTAAAACTGTTACAGAAGCATTTTTGTTCTTAGCATTTAAAAATCTAAAGAAACATTTTTAACTATAAAGGACCTTTAGTGACATGGAAAATGTAAAGGTTGTGTAGATGTTGTAGGTTCTTAATGAAACCATCAATGCTAGAAAGGAATGTTTAATTTTAAAAGGTTCTTCAGGGAACGTCTGTGAAAAAAACCTCTTTAGAACATTTGAAATGCTTTATGGTTGACTTTTATACAATATGGCTTCAAGAAAGCTGTTACCAAACCATGTTTTTCTGATTGTACAGAACATTCATAATAATCAAAAGAATCTTTGTGGAGTTGAAAGGTTTCATTGATGTTAAAGGTTCCTCATGGACCTTTAATCCTAAAAGAACCATTTTTCTAAGTGTAAACAAAATTTTAATGGTCTAAGGAAACTTTTTCCACTATAAACATCCTTTAATGGTTCAATGGATATTAAAGGTTTTTCATGGAACCATCAATTCCAATAAAGAATGCTTAATTTTAAAAGGCTCTTCATGCAACCAAAAAAAGTGAAAAGAACCTGTTTAGCACATTTGTTTTGAAACCCTTTATGATTGACTTTAAGGTGTTACTGATCCCCTTAGTGTAAAGAACATTTTAATAATCTAAAGAAACTTTTGTGAAATGGAAAGGTTTCACTGATGTTAAAGGTTCTTCATGGAACCAATAGATGCCAGTAAACAATCATTTTTGGCTTCCAAAAGAATCTTCCAGTGGTCAGATCTTAAAAGAACCATTTTTCTAAGTGTAAAGAACATTTTAATCATTTATGGAAACTTTTTCCACTATAAACAAACTTTAGTGGTTCCATGGATGTTCAAGGTTCTTGATGGAACCATCAGAAGAACCATTTTTGCTTTCCCAAAGAACCTTTCAGTAAACAGTTCTGAAAGAACCATTTTTTCCTTAAGTTTGAAGAACGTTTTAATAATCTAAAGAACCTTTTTTGGAATTGAAGGTTTCTATGGATGTCAAAGGTTCTTTGTGGAACCAGTAGATCCCATTAAAGATCCTTTAGTTTTTAAGAGTGAGGCTGTACACTCTTAAAAATAAAGTTCCAACAGGTTGTTTGTGTCATAGAAGAACCATTTCAGTGAACGGTTCTTAAAAGAACCATTTTGAAGAGCATTTAAAAAATCTAAAAAACCTTTTTTGACTATGAAGAACCATCTCTGCATTTGAAAGGTTCCACTGATGTTCAAGGTTCTTCACGGAACCATCGATGCCAATAATGAACCTTTATTTTAAAGAGTGCATCACAAAAAGTTGTTTATGTTAGGGACACTTTCTATTGCATTAATTGCACACTGAGAATAACCCGTCTCTCTCTGTCTGTCTGTCTCGTAGGGTGTCAGATGAACGTTGCATCCTTGTTGTTTGGAGTTGCTGATCGGCACTTATGGATCGCCACGGTCAGCGCGGAGGGAGCGTCAGACTTCCGGACGTCCCGTCTGGAGCCGTCCTGTCCCTGGACCAGATCAAAGCCATCCGCTCTTGCAACGAGTACACGGAGGGCCCAGCCGTAGCACGCAGACCGGCCCCGGGGCCACCTCGCACCCCTCCACGCAACTTGGACAAGCAGGAGAGGACTCACGAAGTAATCCTTGTGAACGTGAATAACAACTACGAGCACCGAACGGGCCGTCCTCCGGCGCTCAGCAGATCCACGAGCACCGGCAGCGCCGCCAGCTCCGGGAGCAACAGCAGCGGCGGATCGGAGCAAGGCCTGCTGGCGCGGTCGCCACCACATTATCGCAATCGCACCATACGGACTCAGCCGAAATCTCTGAACGCATCCTCGCATCCATTTCTGCCACCGGATGTGCCGCTTAAACAGTCGCAGACGGAAATACTGGACTCGCCGCATTTATACATCTGCGAAAGCTGCGGGAAATGCAAGTGCGCCGAATGCACGGCGCCGCGTCCACTTCCGGCACGCCTCGCGTGCAACGGACAATGCCTGTGCTCGGCCGAAAACGTGGTGGAGCACGGAACGTGCATGTGTTTAGTCAAAGGGATTTTCTATCATTGCTCAAATGACGACGATGATACGGGCGACCCGGGCGCCGACCGGCCGTGTTCGCTGTCGCATCCGCAGTGCTGCTCGCGCTTCCTGTGCATGGGACTCATGTCGGCGCTCTTCCCGTGCCTGCTGTGCTACCTGCCCGCTAAGGGTTGCGTGAAAGCGTGCAACTCGTGCCACGATCGCGTAAAGCGGCCCGGATGCCGCTGCAAGAACTCCAACACCGTTTACTGCAAGCTGCAGAACTGGAACCAGACGCCCGGACACACGCCGGGAAAACCGTCCTGAGAACATATTTCGTTAGCTGAAAAAAGCTGATTTTGCTGCTGCAGGATGCGGAAATTGCAAATAAGGGAGGGGCTATGTTAAAGAGCGCCTGTTAGGCCCCGCCCCTCGAACCACTCGTTTCGAACCGGTGTTTGCCTTACCTGACTGTGTACAGCTACTATCTAACACGACGCGATGGTGCTTTGGAAACGCTTCTCCTACCAAACCTGTGAAGGACTTCTTCGTAATATGTAGCTGTTCCCGGATCTGCAGGCGCGGTCGTTCTGAAACTGTCCGTTCGTTCTCATGTAAAGTTGTACGTTCAGATGCGCAAGAGGAATTTACGGCTATTTTTAAAAGGAAATGTTAAAACTGTTAAATCTTTTTTTTTTTCGTTGTTGTCGTTGATGTTGTAAAAAATATTTATTATGTGAAGCTCTATTATTTTATGATATTTATTGCAAAGGACAGATTTACTCATGTCTGAATATAACAAAATATCAACACTTACTGCAACATGAAAGAATGGAGAAACAGATGGAAACATGTTAACTTTAATGCAAAAATATACAAATTAATGCAAAACGCTCTTGTGTGGTGTCTCATTTCCTGTGCTGTGATTTCAAACAGCTGAGAGTTTATTTAGGATTTGCAAAAGTTGATGAAGAAGTGTGTTTCTGTAGGACAAAATCAGATGTGCAACCCTCACTGCAGCTTGGGTGTGTGTGTGTTTGGGGAAGGGTTATGTGTGTGTGTGTGTGTGTGTGTGTGTGTGTGTGTGTGTGTGTGTGTGTCCACCTGGCCACCTGTGTGAGGCTCATAAAGTTTCTCTCTTTGTCTTCTTTTATTGCGTGTTTCCTGCTGTCAGGCGTTTGTGAGCTGCTGATTTTCACCCCCGTCGCCTCAGATCTGCCCCTCTCCTCCTGTGCTGCTCTGAGAACTTGTTCTTGCCCTGTTTTTAGCTTAAAATTGAATCTATTGATGGACTAAAAAAATTAAAGTAGTTGCACAAAGAACACATGATGATCTGAATTCATAGATTTGAAATCAGACATTGATTTTAAAGTAATGTGAATCTCAGGTCTGTTCACATTCATCCCCAAAATCAAAAGAAAGAAAGAAGAAATGCATGAAGACAAGGAAGCCTGCTTTTAGAGTCATCTGAAATTTTTCTTTGTAATGTTCTTCTTTTTTCTTTTCTTTTCTGAACACATTTTCACCCAAAGTTATTTTTCCTGTAAAGAAAAAAAAAACGATTTATTAATTATTGTCCAGAATTTAATAAATGATATATTAAACTTCAACTATTGATTTTAATGTATTGTGAATCTGAGGTCCGGTCACATTAAACTACAAATTTGGTCTTTTTTTTTGCGATGATTTTACTTAAAAATAAAACATTTTCAGCCAAATTTGTCTTTAATGTAAAAAAAAGAGGCATATTTCAATGGTAAAGCCTTTATAAATCAAGATATTTGTTGTTTAAATTTAAAATATGCTATGAAATACATTTATGCCATCACAAAAATGATGTTACAATGGATAAAAAAGTCTAGAACATATGATTTTCTTGCTAAATCTATTTTCTTTTTTTGGTTTTGGTGTGAAATCCAGTCATGTTCTTTGAAATGAACCATTCAGAAATCGAAGTATTTGTTGTTCTGATTTTAATATATGCTATTTTTAATGAAGAAAACCATTTAAAAATTCAAATACTGCTTTTAACGTATTGTGAATCTCAGGTCACATCATATTTAACCACAAATGTGACCAACAATTAAGCACATTTTCAGCCACACTGTCTTTACTCTAATGTAAAAATTTGTTTTTAATGGTAAAGCCTTTATAAATCAAGTTATTTGTTGTTCTCAATTTAATATATTCAATTTTTAATTCAGAGGAAATATATTTATGCCATTAATGAGTATTGCTTAATTATCACAGAGATAAAGTCCTTTTTTTGCTGCATCTATTTTCTTATTTTGCTTTTGGTGTGAAATCTAACCTAGTCATGTTCTTTGTGAGATTAACAGAATGGTTTTATTGGTTGTAAATGTTGTGTAGAAAGTGTGTGTGTGGAATTTATGTGTGTGTTAACAAGGAAGTTTTAGCAGCTCAACAGACAACAGGCAATAAGAGCGAAACAGTCCTCCAAATGGAGTCGTTAAGTGTGTGTGTGTGTGTGTGTGTGTTTGCTCTCTGCAGGAATGCACCTTTTGTTGTTGTGAATTGCTTTGTGGATTAGTCGCCTGTCTGTTTCCTGGACCTTCAGAGAAGCGTGAGGGTCCATTTGGCTCTGATCGCCTCACAGGACACCATAAAACACACACACACACACACACACACACACACACACACACACACAGGGCTTTTGTTCAAGGAAATGTAAAGCTGTTCTTCATTGATTATAAAAGGAAACTGATTTTGTCTTCTCACAGTGTTTGCTCATGAACTCTCATTTGCTGTTTTTACATGCACTTTTTTTTCCAATTGAAGTCAGATTTACATTCGTCACAGATCATAATCAGCTTAATCTGAGCAAGCTTTTGTGGTTTCATAAACCTCATTTACATTCATCTGTTATTCAAAAGCACACTTTTATACTATAAAAATGATTTTTTGAAGTTGTAGACAGATTATTGGGAGCATTTTACAAAAAAAAAAAAAAAAAGAAAAGAAAAGAAAAGAAAAAAGAATGCATTAGTTTATAATTATTTGTAAAATTTCTGAGTGGAAATTGTTTCTACACCAAATCTATAGACAAAAAGATTAAAATACTTATGTAAAGTTTGGGCTGCAAACACAGTTATTCAAATTCATATATTTCAAAGTTGTAAATTAAATATTAATGTTATAAATTAATTAACTGTATAATAAGTGTGGTGAATCTGAGGTCACATTTAACCCCAAAAATCAAAAGAAAATATAATAAATTAAATTTAGGTTAAAAAAACATTAGATTCTTGCTAATTTTTGCTTAGATTTTTTTTTTTTTTTTTTTGGAAAGTTAAAAACATTTTACTCCAAACTGTCTTTACTGTAATGCAACAATAAATAAGTAAATAAAATAAAAATAATAAATAATGATAATAAAAAAAATATATAGTAATATACAGAATATATTTAAAACATTTACTTACTGGCCATTTCTTTGTAATTATTTGCAAAATTTACTTGCAATTTGTGAGAAAATAATGTTTCTACACCAAATCTATGGACTAAGTTTTAAATTAAATAGTAATTTTAAAGTGTGCTGAATCTGAGGTAAAGACACATTTAACACTAAAAATCAATAGAAAAATATAATTTTTACATATATTTTTGAATCATAAAAATGTTTGCTTATATATATATATATATTTTATATATATATTTTTTAAACTTTAAAACATTTTTACACAAAATTGTCTTTACTGTAATGCAACAAAAAATAATAAATAAAAATAGAATAAAAATAATAAATAAAAATTAAATACATATAATAATATATAGAATATATTTAAATTGTAAAGCATTTACTTACTAGGCATTTCTTTGTAATTATTTGTAACATTTGAGTGAATTTTTTTTTGTGCATCTGAAGCAATTTAACAACTGAGAATAATCTGCAGCTCGAGCTCTGTACAAACTAGTTTTGCTTGACTTTTTTCTTTCCTTCAGTAAAGATTCAAAGATTTTATTGGTTTGAAATATGAGGCGTTTGAACTGCCAGCATTAATAAATAATAATAATAATATCTCAGTGCTGTGGAGATTTCCTCAGGCTGTGTTTACAGTCAGATCCGCTTTCAGTGTCTCACACACACACACAGGACAGTCTAACACGTATCAACACGCATGGAAATCACTGTGAGTCATGTAGGAAACCACACACACGCACACACACATCTGAAAGCGCACAGGAAAGCCAAACCACTCTGTTCCTAAAAAAAACACTTTTCACTGTTTCCTCTGAGCTTAAAAATAGGCCCTGACCCTCCCACAAGAGAAAGAGTGTGTGTGTGTGTGTGGAAATAAACAGCTTTAAGCAGTAAGCGTGAGTCTTCAGCTTGAGTTGAACATTAATATGTGATGATGCACATCTCTGGTGTTTGATGTGTTTTTTCTGATCGCGTTTTGTCAGGCAGACGTTTCACGAGCGTCTTTCACACGTCTCTCGTGCTGGTCTTTGTCTGCTTCTCTCTCTCTGTTCCTGGGCTCTTTGTGGTGTTTGTGTATTGGGCTGGAGAGCGTGTGATCTGTGCTTTTCATCATGTCACGCTGATGGAGCTCTGATTGATTTCTCGTCAGAGCAGGAAATGTTTCACGGGATTAAACTCTTTGACTGAGGTCGTCCTGATAGAGCCGGCGGGGGAGACGTGTGTGTGTGTGTGTGCTGGTATTACTCCACCAGGATACAAGTAATATCAGTCAATTTTGACCTTGTTGGGTCCCCATGAAGAAACAAGCTTATAAATCATACAGAAAATCTACAAATGCCCAAAATTTTGCATTTAAGTTAATTAAATTTAATTTTACACTTATATGTAAGCTACTAATTATTTACTAATTTTAACAAATCTTAATAAACTAAATAAACATAATGTATTAAATATTCAAATGAATTTAATTAAATATTAATATATACATACATATATATATATATATATATATATATATATATATATATTAAATGTAATATTTCATTTATGTAGTTGCAGTTAAATATAAACTATTATGTAGGTAAACCTGTAAATTCATGTTCATATTAATTAAATGTCAATTTAATATTAAATATGTTAAATAAACATTATATATATATATATATATATATAATTATTAAATAACCATAATACACTTAATTGATTATACTAATAATATAATCTAATTTCCAATATATATTTAATTTATTTATTTAATTAATTTAGTTGCACTTAATGTAAACTATTCATTTTTTAAATAAAATAAATAAATTACATTGGTTATAACACAAATTTTTATATTAATTAGTTATTAATTAAATTTTAACTATATTTGTTTACTTATTTAAATGTAATATTTAATTTATGCAGTTGCAGTTAAAATAAACTATCATTTATTAACTTTAATAAATTATATCATTTTAATCATAAACCTGTAAATTAATATTAATGTTAATTAAATATTAATTCAATATTAAATATACGAAATAAACATTAAATATGTAGAATTATTAAATAACCATAATAAACTTAATTGATTAAACTAACAATTATAATAATAAAGAAATATTATTTAAATATTTAATATATATTCAATTTATTCATTTATTTTATTTGGTTGCATTTAAATGTAAACTATTCATTTTCAATAACCTAAATAAATTACATTAACTTATTAAAGTTATTACACTAATTTATATATTAATTAATTATTAATTAAAATATTATTAAATTTTATTTCAATATTATTAAATATATCAAATGTAGTTTAATATTCAATGTTTAATATTTTAATGTTTAATTAATTCATAATTCAATTAAATATTAAATATATTAAATGTAAGTTTTTATTTAAATTGTAGTTAATTCCACATTTATTATATTGCTCATTTTCATTGTGTGTGGGTCCCAAAGTGGAAACAAGCTTAGAAATCAACCAGAATGAAGTGTTTTGAAAATGGAATGAACCCATAAAATTTGCAAACCCCACAAAATGAAGAAAAATTAAATTCCCGTCATCATCTGGAAACCTCTATGAACACAAGGGGATGTTCAGCTGAACATCTGAGCTGCTTTATTCCACACAATGACAAACAGCACTAAACTCATTCAGATATTCCAGATCTGCTGGAGACGAGTGAAGAAACCCACTGAAATGTTAGTCATGATTCACTGATTCAGATCTCACCACATATTCAAGTCAAACCACCTACTAATTATATTTACATGTTGTTTTTCTTGACAGCATCTATGAATATTCACTTTCAAAGTGTGAGGAAAAGCAGCTCTCAGACGTTCCACATCAACATCAACATCAACATCAGCGATCAGTGATGGAGAGTGTGAGTCAATGATGACACGTTTAACATTTCTTACTGTGAATGTGTGTGTGTGTGTGTTTGATCTCTGTCCTGCTTCATCTGAACCTCACAGGAGAGTTTGGAGCCTCCAGGGAGTCATTAACACACACACACACACACACACACACACACACACACACTGAGTGTATGCATATGTGAGTGACAGCACTTCCTGTTGGATCAAACACAAGAGTTTAACAGGTTTAACATCCCATTAATGAAGATGCTGATTTGAATGAGAATAGCGTCGTCACTCACACACGAACACACACTGATTCTCTGAGCTCAGAAACACACCGCAGATAACAGAGAATTACTTAATGACGCATTTTCCTTTTTTTTGTTTTTTTTATGATTTTCCACTTTTATGACGTCACAGAAAAACATTCAAAAAAGCAGTGACTCTTAGATAAGACTGTTAAACAGGGTTAACTAAAATTATTAAAAACTTTTTGCTGATAAAATAAAAATAAAATAAATAAAAGAAAAATACAAAAATAAATCTAAAAGAAAAATATGTTGCATTGGCAAATGCAAATAAGTTTTTTGAAGTACAAAAACCACTGATTAGAAATAAATGAAACTAAAACTATAGTAAGTCTGAAAAATAAATTAAACATAAATAGTAATATTTAAAAAGAGCCAAAAAAAAAAAAAAATTCATTAACAAAAAACAAAAAACAAAAAAAAAAAAAAAAGTTTATAAATTATGCTAAATTAACACAGGTAACTAGTTATACAACCATGTAATAATTGTAAATGTGATATTGTGCTTTCTTTTGTTCTTTAGTATTTTGCAAGATAATATACAGATGATTTAATGTTTTGAAGTATTTTAGTGACATCACAAATAAAGTCAAATACAGATGTCAATTTTTTCCCAAATGCCATCTCCAGCTTAAACAGATAAAACATGAATAATTACCTAGGTTCTGCAGTTCATTTCTGTATTTCTTTCTCCATTTCTAATTATTGTCTCTTTCTGTAGTATTATTATGTAAATACACATGCACATCTTTTATTTATACAGCTGTATATAGAGTAAATAATGCACAAATCTGTACATAAATCTTCTGTTCCAGATTCATACACATTATTATTTATTTTAAGTTTTTATTTTATTTAAATGGTTTCTCTGTTCTCATGTCAGATATGTATGTATGCATGTATGTACCAGGAGCACCTAAAAAAACACAACAAATTCCTGATTCTGATTCTGAAAACCAGTCTTAAGTATCACGGGTATATTTGTAGCAATAGCCAACAATACATTGTATGGGTCAAAAAAACAAATCTTTCTTTTATGCCAAAAATCATTAGGATATTAAGTAAAGATCATGTTCCATGAAGATATTTTGTAAGTTTCCTACCGTAAATATATCAAAGCTTAATTTTTAATTAGTAATATGCATTTTCAAGAACTTCATTTGAACAACTTTAAAGGTGATTTTTTGCATCCTCAGATTCCAGATTTTCAAATAGTTGCATCTCTGACAAATATCGTCCTATCCTAACAAACCACACATCAGTGGAAAGCTCATTTATTTAGATGATGTATAAATCTCAGTTTCAAAACATTGTCATCCAGCGTCACATATTAGAATGAAACGTGTAACATGAAAATCATTATGTAAATACATTTGACTTGGCTTGAATATGAGCATATATGTATATATTAGGCATATTTGTTCCTCCACAGAGTCTCAGATGTTGTAGTGTGGAAAAATCTTTGTGTTTGGCTGTAATTTTATAGACGAGTTTAAGTTTTTGTAATTGCATTATAATGAGACAAACCAAAGTGAAGCCCAACCTGAAATCAAATGAAACTACAATTATTTCTCACAGCTTGAGGCCAAAGATTGTAGAGTAATTCACTGTTAGAGAGAAAGAAAGAGTAAAGCTAGATAAGACTAGATAAGACAGAGATATTACTTATTGGACCTAAAAACAATACACAGAATCTTTTGACTTACAATTTACAACTAGACGGATGTACTGTTACTGTTACTTCCAGTACAGTCAAAAGTCTGGGTGTTATATTAGACAGCAGCTTGTCTTTTGAAAATCATATTTCTCATGTTACAAAAACAGCATTCTTCCATCTTAGAAACATTGGCAAGCTGCGAAACATGTGACCTGTTTCTGATGCAGAAAAGCTAGTTCACGCATTCATGACCTCTAGACTGGACTATTGTAATGCACTACAGGTGTTTGTCCTGCATCTTCAATAAACAAGCTACAGATAGTCCAAAATGCAGCTGCTAGAGTCCTTACCAGGTCAAGAAAATATGATCGTATTACCCCAATTTTAAAGTCTCTGCACTGGCTGCCTATTAGGTTCCAGATCAGCTACAAAATATTACTTCTTACCTATAAGGCCCTTAACGGTTTAGCTCCTGCGTACCTAACTAGTCTTCTACCACGCTACAATCCATCAGGCTCCCTAAGGTCACAAAACTCTGGACTGTTGGTAGTACCTAGGATAGCAAAGTCCACTAAAGGAGGTAGAGCTTTTTCACATTTGGCTCCCAAACTCTGGAACAGCCTTCCTGATAACGTTCGGAGATCGGACACACTCTCTCTGTTTACATCTAGATTAAAGACACATCTTTTTAGCCAAGCATTCAAATAATGCATCTCAAACTTTTCCTGCAGCTATATCTGATCAAATGTTCATTACTAATCTTTTAGCTCTGGTTTAACAAATCTTCCTTTTCTTAGTTTGAACAGCAGCTACGCTAATTATGTTCCTATTTGTTCTCTGTTTTTGCCGTGGGATTGACATCCCGTGGTAACTAGGAATTCACAAGCTCCAGTCTGGATCCAGAACACTTAAGAAGAGATGATGCCAACCCTTCAGAGGACTTCAGATGATGCCAACCCTGAAAACATACAGCATTACCGAATTCTGCTACTAATTTATAGTGTTCTTTGTCTGTTTGATTACATCATTAATTGATCTTTACCACACATCTCTACCATATGTACATCAAGCTACTACTACATATATTGTAAAAATGTCAATTTGGTGTAAAGCTGCTTTGCAACGATATGTATCGTGAAAAGCGCTATACAAATAAATTTGAATTGAATTGAATTGAATAAAGCATATTACACAGAAAAAAATAAAAAATGAATAAATGGGAAAAAGACAGGAGGAAGTTTAGATTTAGTGCTTTGACTGCAGCAGAGTTGAGTCTTTCAGGTCCTCAAAAGAAAACAAACTCAGAGCCGCTCAGATCTTCATGAACTCCAGTGATATTTCAGCCTTGGGTTCATGAAAATGATCACAGATTACCACACGCTTCTCAAACACTCCTCATGTGCTTTGAACAAACAGTTAAATGTTCTGCCATCGTTTGCTTGTTTGTCTGATTTTCTTTTTTCAGTAGGAGACAAAAGGAGACATTTTGAAGTCAGTTTTTCATGCATCACAAAATCTGTTCCCAAAGTCATATGATGCTTTGTGTGAAAAACAGACCTAAATCTAAGCTATTAAATAATTATTAACTTCAATAAATGACATAACCATAATACATTAATTAATCAAATGAATATTAATATTTAATATATATTAAACTATTTAATTTAATTTTGCACCAAATGTGAGAATTATTTAATAACCTTAATGACACATAATAAACATTATTTATTAAACTAATATTAATTGAAATGTTATTAACTTTTATATTTAGTTTAATTGCACGTAAATGTAAGCTGTTATTTAATAACCTTAATTAATAATAATCTAATAATATTCTAATAATTAATAATAACCTAAATTAATAATAATCTTAATAACATTAAATGAATCTTAATAGACATAATTTATTAAATATTGAAAGTAATTAACTATTAATTGAATATTAAATGTAATCTTTACTTTATTCAGTTGCACTTAAATAGTAAACTATGAATTATTTAATAACCTTAATAAATGAATGAAATTTTAATTAAATATATGTAACATGAAATAAATGTAATTATTAAATAACCATAATAAACTTAATTAATTCAACTAACACTAATATTAATTAAATATTTATATATGTATATATATTCAATATGTGATTTATCTGGATGCACTAAAATCTAAACTATTAATCTTAATTTTGTAAAACCAAAAATACATGGTCTTAATAAACTTAACATATTAAACTAATATTAAGTATTAAATAAAAATTAAGTATTAAATCTAGTCAGTTGAACATTTAATTTACATTTTTAATTAATTCATAATTTAATTAAATATTAAATATATTATATTTAATATTTAATCTAAAAGTTTAATTTATTCCAAATGTAATGTTGCTAATTTTTTATTGTGTGTGTGTGTGTGTGTGGTTTGCAGATCAAAGCGTTCGTCTCTGAGACGCGTCTTATCTGCTGTTGATTTAGCTCTCGCTCAGAGAAGGAGAGAGTTTGAGGAACGTGTAAAAGAGTTACAGGCTGTCGATTCGTACTCCTCCGTTTCATCTTTTGCTCTCTTTCTTCTGCACCTCTTTGAACTGAAAGCCTTTTATGTAGGAATATAAACGCCCTCAGAAACAAGTGAAGAGGATAAACATGTGCTACCAGACCCCCCAAAACACACACACACACTCACAGAAGCTCAGAAACAAATGCAGTCAACCATCAAATCTGCATTTCCTACACCATTAAAAAATTGTAGTAAATTGTTTATATAATACAATGAAAATGCTTATTTTCATATACACTACTGTTCAAAAGTTTGGGATCAGTACATTTTTATTGTTTCTTTTTTCTTTTCTTTTTTTAAGAAATTAATACTTTTATTCACCAATGATGTATTAAGTTATTAATTAAAAGTTTATTAAAAGTTAATAATAAATAATTTACATTGTTATAAAATATTTATATTTTGAATAAACACTGTACTTTTTAAACTTGTTATTCATGAAAGAATCCTGAAAAAAAAAATTACAGGCTCCAAAAAATATTTGGCAGCACAACTGTTGATATTATCCAACATTGATCATTCTAATAATAAATCCGCATATTAGAATGATTTCTGAAGGATCATGTGACACTTAAGACTGGGGTAACAGCTGATAAAAATTCAGCTTTTCATCACAGGAATAAATTCTATTTTAAAGTATGTTAAAATAAAAAACATTATTTTATATTCTAAAAACATTTTGCAATATTACTGTTTTTTTTCTATATTTTTAATCAAATAAATGAAGCCTTGATGAGCATAAAAGTCTTCTTTAAAGACTATTACAAGTCTTACTGACCCCAAACTTTTGAACGGTAGTGTATATATATATATATATATATATATATATATATATAAAAATTGTTTTCTGATTTAAGTATTTGTTTATATATTTTTCAGTAAAATATTTGAAATGTATGTAGTCGTCAGTGTAGTAATTACTTGGTAAAATTATTTATAAAAAATTATTTGACAAATATATAAAAGTATATATAAACTTATAAACAATTTACACACATACAGTTCAGTAGAGTTTTATTTCAATATAAATTATGTAAATAATTAGTCATATTTTTAGTATTGCATTGTTATATATAATTTTGATTCACTAAATGAGTGGAACATATTGTGATTTTTTTGTATTCATAATAAATCAGATTTATGTAATATAATTAGCACATTTAAAACATGATCATAGCTTTATTCTGATTTACTGAATGAGTGAAATGAGTGTTTTGACTTTTCTACCGAGCTTTGATGATATTTGAAGTTTTCCGTTCAAAGACTGTGTATGATTTTTATTAGTCTCATCTGGACTTAATAGGTTTTCCATTAAAAAGTCTTTCTTGGATGACGTTTCTCCATCATTTGCTGATAAATTAATGATGTGTGACTCAGAGCTCAGAGGACGTTTCTAATAATCAAAGCTGCACATGCCAGAATTATGATGAATATGTCAGGTGTTGTGTTTGCATTAACTGGTTCGTCACAGATGCGGCTGAGATCTCACTGAGCACTGAAGCTAAAGCAGCTGCTGTGATGTTCTTCAGGTTCAGATCAGCTCAAGTTCTGCTTCCGTCAGACGCTCCGCTGGATCAGATGAGCTCCTGTTCTCCTGGACACATGCTTCAGAGTAGCTCCGTGAAGAACAGCACATTTAGGAGCATCACAGTCATTTTTAGTCTGTGATTATATAATACAAAGAAAATGCTTCTTATATTTTTAAAATGATTTAATTACTTGTTACATACACTACCGTTCAAAAGTTTGGGGTCAGTAAGACTTGTAATAGTCTTTAAAGAAGACTTTTATGCTCATCAAGGCTTCATTTATTTGATTAAAAATATAGAAAAAAAACAGTAATATTGCAAAATGTTTTTAGAATATAAAATAATGTTTTTTATTTTAACATACTTTAAAATAGAATTTATTCCTGTGATGAAAAGCTGAATTTTTATCAGCTGTTACCCCAGTCTTAAGTGTCACATGATCCTTCAGAAATCATTCTAATATGCGGATTTATTATTAGAATGATCAGTGTTGGATAATATCAACAGTTGTGCTGCCAAATATTTTTTGGAACCTGTCATTTTTTTTTTCAGGATTCTTTCATGAATAACAAGTTTAAAAAGTACAGTGTTTATTCAAAATATAAATATTTTATAACAATGTAAATTATTTATTTTTAACTTTTAATAAACTTTTAATTATTAACTTAATACATCCTTGGTGAATAAAAGTATTAATTTCTTAAAAAAAAAAAAAGAAAACAATAAAAATGTTCTGACCCCAAACTTTTAACGGTACAACATAATACATTTGAATATATGTAGAGAGATAGTATAAATACACAATAATTAACACAATAATTAATTATATAAGTTTGATAGATTTGAATGTATAGTTAAACTAAAGAATGAACATGTTAGTGTTTGACCTTCTGATGATCATATTATCCTGCATGAACTGAATCAATGAGCTTCACTGACTCCGAAAACACTAAAACAAAACATATCAATTGTATCTTTATGAAGCATCTACTGTGGCTAAGGACTATTTTTATATTTGCTAAAATCCAGTTGATTGTTAATCAGGCTGATGATCAGATCTGTATTTCAGCTCATAATGTTTGTATACTGATGAATCTTTTTAAGATTTTCAGAAAGTCAAAAGTGATTGTTATGAGCCTCATACACAGGAAAAATGGCGAAGTAGTTTTTCCAGAGTTAATTTTTTTTTTCTCACAAATAGTTGTTTTTGCTCTATTTTGAGTGTACAGAGTAAAATTTATCCATAGAGTGGGAGCAAAATTACAGAGTAACTGTGACTCCTCCCCAATTTACTCTCATCCCTTCGTTGATCCGCCATTACTGTTAATCACGGCCATCGACTGCTGCTGCTTTGGGTTTAGAAGACGGCACGCTTCTGCTGGATGGTGAAGTAAGTAAAGTTTCAAAGTCTTACTATTTATTTTAATTATATTCGCCTTTGCTTTGAGCTCGGATCGTTTTGCCATGTGTTTTGAATGTTTAAGAGATCGCTTGCCTTCTCCTGTCAGCTTGAAAACTAGTTAATGTTAGGCAAAGTTTGAAATCAAATAGCTAACATATATATTTTGAACATTTATTTTGAACGTTAATTGAAATTAGCTAACGTTAGCTGCCTATCAATGTTTGTCCACTAAACTATCGATAGACTCGAGTTGTGCACCACATGTACTTGACTCGGAAAAGAGTTAAATTAACGTTAGCCTTAATTGGATTGTTGAAGGCCATTTTGATGTGAATTAGTCCTATTTAGACAGTAAGTTAACTGTTTCTCATGAGAACGAAAGGTATTTTTAACATTTACGAGGGCTAGTCGGTGATTTTATTGCAGAATGTCAGTGTTTCAATTCAAAATTCAATTCGATTGAATCCTTTTTGACCACTGCGGAACACGTACAATAACTTTTGCACTTCATTGTAGTTTGCAAGCATTTTTAATATGTAAACTTTAATTACGGAAATAATGGGAAGAATTTATAAGAACAATATTTCATAAACGCTCCACCTCAGTGACAGAGAAAGAGGGAAACAACGTTGGAAATGGGACATACAACAGTGCAATGTTAATACTAGCCTACAATTAGGCCATATACATTAAAGATATAAACCAAGCAATTATTACAAATTAAAAACATATTAGTGAACAAAGATAACTCATGTTGTGTAGTGCACTAATGAATGTTTTTTCATCATCTGACTGAGTGTTATTGCCTTGTGTTTAACTTTGTAACTTTGTCTTTTTGGTTTCTTCAGGATGTAAACCAACAACATTGTCAGAATGAAGTTCAAAGAAATATATTTTTTTCTTCAAAACCTTTCACATTTCAAATGTTTTGGGAACGTGGTAAGAGAAACTTTAACATTTTTAATATCTTTAATACTTTTCATTAATAATGGTGAAATGGTGAAAATCGTGGTAGCACATTTGACAAATGAACATGGGTAGGCTGTTTATACCGTACTTTGTTAATTGATGTTTATGATGTTATAGGTTTTGGTTGTAATTGGTTTATGTTTGTGTGTGTGTGTAGAAAAAGCCCTTCCTGTAGTTTAAAGGAAGAATCTGCGAAGAGAATCATCTCCCTATTCCTATGCTTGGTTGACCCCAGGAGCAAGTTTCGTTATGTAAGTAGCTGTTGCAAATATTTTCAATTTATTTTCCAACATTTCTACCCTGATATTTTCGCAAGGGCCTAGTACAGGAGTTGCAGATTTACAGTTAGAAATTGTCTTCATTTAGGACTCTGAATAAAAAAAATAATGTATAAGTTTATGACTTCATTTCAATACTTGTAGAGGTTTCAGCTCAGTTCATCCACACATCTGTAGTCATCAAGACTTGGTTGTGATGAAAAACTAAAAACCTAAAAGAAATTTTTATTTTGTTTCTGTATCTCCAGGTTGGAACAGCAAATTGTCTTCCATTTTGATGCTGGTTCACCTTTTGCCACCCTCTCAAGTCACCGCCACGTAAGACCGGGAAAGATCTCAGCTAGGCAAACGTGATCGTCTTGTGAAATTCATCAAGGTGAAGCTACTAATGAAGCATATCAAATGACACTAGTTGATAATATTGTAATACTGTATGATCTTGAACGTGCTTATTTCTCAGAAAGGCTCTTAAAGGGATAGTTCACCCCAAAATGAAAATTCTGTCATTTATTACTCACCCTCATGTTGTTTCAAACCCGTAAAACCTTTGTTTTCATCTTCGAACACAAATGAAGATAATTTTGAAAAAATTTGAGAGATCTTTGAGCTTCATAGACAGCAAGAGTCCTACCACGATCAAGGCCAGAAACTTAGCAAGGACATTGTTAAAATAATCCATGTGACATCAGTGTTTCTACAATAATTTACAGTGCTACGAGAATACTTTTTGTGCGCAAAGAAAAATTATATAATCATTTAACAATTCTTCTCTTTCAAGTCACCATCCTCCGCCATAATCGAGAGTACCCTGATGCATACGTGTGATGCTGCTGACACAGGAACACACATGCGCTGCGTTTGTTTACAAAGCATGCGCATGCATCATGATACTGTCTTTAATGGTGGAGGACAGTGACTTGGGGGAGAAGAACTGTTGAATAAAGTAGTTATTTTGGTTTTATTGTGCACAAAAAGTATTCTTGTAGCTTTATAAAATTATGGTAGAATCAGTGTCACATGGACTATTTTAACAATGTTCTTACTACATTTCTGGGCCTTGAATGTGGCAGTACCCTTGCTGTATATGCAGGGTCAGAAAGCTCTTAGATTTCTTGAAAAATATCTTAATTTGTGTTGCGAAGATGAACAAAGGTCTTACAGGTTTGGAACAACATGAGAGTAATTAATTAATAACAGAATTTTCATTTTTGGGATAAATCTTTTTAATCACCTGTCCTCTAAATTATTGTTCTTGTGCTGCTGTTTTCTACTTCACATATTTAGTAACAATCTGTTGGAATTATGTAAAACATAAACTTTGGTGGAAGACAGACATCTTTATTCATTTGTTTCTTTATTCATGCTGTATATTGACTAACTTTTAAGTCACATTGGCAATAATGTGTTTTCATTATTTTACAGACTGGTACCAGTATCCAAGAGCAGTTGGATGGCATTCGAGAGAGTCTCCAGCTGTATCTACTTGTTGTTGGGCTGATGAGAAGTAGGGTCCAGTCTTGTTTTATTGTAATTGTCCAATATGCTCTACTCTGTAAGACCTGTCCATTGTGTATAGCTTTCTGCAAAACACTGTCTATGATATAGATGCAGAAACCACCAAATGATCATGATCACAAGTGTAATATTGTAAATGTAAGTGTATTATTTAAATAGGAGATTGAAAAAATAAAATTGTGAGACATGAGTATACAGTTTGTTGTAGATTCTTTTTTTTTCAGATTGAAAAGCAAGTTTTTCATTTCTATTTTTAGGGGTTTTTGAGGATAGAATATGAATTATGTAATTTAAAAGATTAACTCTGGATAGAGTTATTTAGTCTTTAAGGTTCACTCATAATTGATAAAAAACAACTCTGGAGGAGATGTAAATTTTGGCAGAGTAAATTTGACTTTCCTCTGAACAGAGTTAAAAAGTAGCAGAGTAAATTTCTTGTACCTCTGAACCGAGTAAAATAGTACAAGAGTTAATTTCAAAAAACACTAAATAGAGTCAAATGTAACAGGAGAGAGTAAAATATTAACACCAAATTGAGCAAAATTAACTCTGGAAAAACAACTCTATCAAAAGAGTAACTTTTACTCTTTTCAGAGAGGGACCAAATGTTATCTGGCACAGAGTAAAATTTTCTTCAATTTGAGTAAATTTTACTCGGGCAAATTTACTGTGTAGAAAGCCATATTTTTGGTTTAGGCTTTTCAGCCTGTAGTCTCTGTGTGTGTGTGTGTGTGTGTGTGTGTGTGTGTGAGAGAGAGAGAGAGAATGAGTGAGGGCGAGTCACATTGAGTTTGTGAAGTGGACTGGAACAGCAGGCAGGAAGGAAGCAGCGGCTCTTATTGTGTGACTGACGGGACTTCAGCTGCTAAAGGAGCGTTTGACTTAGAGACGTTCTCCTTCGCTCAACTACACGCATAGAAAACACTTTAATAAGTGATTCAGTCACACTAGTCTCATGTTCATATGTATGATTATCATTTGTAACCTGAACTCCTACGCTGTAAAAAACAATTTGTTGAAATAATTTGTAACCTGGCTGACTTAAAATTTTAAGTTCAGTCAACTCAAAAAGAGTTTATTCACCTTGAAATGTTAAATTATACTAAGTGACAACTTAGATATTTGAGTTGAATCAGCTTAAAATTTTACTTACCCATCTTTTAAGTTTAGCAAACACAAATATCTAAGTTGTTACGTAGTACAACTTAATACTTCAAGTTGAATAAACTTATTTTAGTTGACTGAACTAAAAGGCAGCAGGGTAACACATTATTTTAAGCTGACTCAACAAACTGTTTTTTATTTTTTCAGTGTACACTGTAAAACATAAAAAACACAATTTGTTGAGTCAGCTTAAAGTAATTAGTTACCCTGCTGCCTGAAAATGTTAAGTTCAGTCAACTAAAATAAGTTTAGTCAACTTGAAATGTTAAGTTGTACTAAGTAACAACTTAGATATTTGTGTTTGCTAAATTTAACAGATGGGGAAGTAACCCAGCTGCCTTCAAATTTTAAGTTGATTCAACTCAAATATCTAAGTTGTCACTTAGTATATTAACATTAATTAACATTAATTAACATTTCAAGTTGAATAAACTTTTTTTGAGTTGACTGAACTTAAAATTTTAAGGCAGCCAGGTTACAAATTATTTTAAGTTGACTCAACAAATTGTTTCTTAGTGTAGTAGGTTTTATATTTTTAATCATACAGTAACATCAAACTTATTATATATATTAAAAAGTAGAAACCAGCTTATGAACATGATCTTAAATAATTCAATGATATCATCAAATTCAGTTTTCAGAAATCCAGATCAGATCATATATGTGACCCTGGAGCACAAAACCAGTCATAAGTATCATAGGTATATTTGTAGCAATAGCCAAAAATACATTGTATGGGTCAAAATTCATTAGGATATTAAGTAAAGATCATGTTCCATGAAGATATTTTGTAAATTTACTACTGAAAATATATCAAAACGTAATGTTTGATTAGTAATATGCATTGCTAAGAACTTCATTCGAACAGCTTTTAAGGTGATTTTTCTCAATATTCAGATTTGTTTGCAGCTTCAGATTCCAGATTTTAGATAGTTGTATCTCAGTCAAATATTGTCCTATCCTAACAAACCATACATCAATGGAAAACTTGTTTATTCAGCTTTCGGGTGATGTGTAAATCTTAATTTTGAAAAATTGACACTTATGACTGGTTTTATGGTCCAGGGTCACATATTTCATTTCTGCAGTGTTTTGTTCAAATGTTTGCCTTACTTTTGTCCTATTTCAGCCCCCAAACCACATGTCAAATATAATATGACTGGTTGTGTTCTCTTCCTGTCTGTCAAAATAAACAACACTATGATGATCATCATGAATAATGTGTCATAGCTCACTTCAAAAAAATGTCGTCCTCAATATTTTTATGTTTTCTAATACAAATATCTATACATAAATTATCCATGTATCTTTGTAGTAAATAACTGTGTAAGTAAATAATACAGAAAGAAAACAAAAACAGGTGCACGAACAGAAAATCTAAATCATATACAAGTAAAAAATTTCCTTTTCCTCTGTCAATTTTTTTTTCTTTTTAAACTTTTTAAAATATTCGGGCCATTCTATAGAATTGGTGCAAACTGCTGTCCCACAAACAAACAAACAAAAAAAAAAAGAAAAACATTTGAAAAGCATGAGTATCTAAATCTTAGACGTTTACTAAGATCCTTCTATTATCTGTTGAAACCCACAGTAATATTTAAAATATCAGTAAACTTAATATACATAAAATCATCATATTTGGTACTTTAACTTGGGAGTTGGCTGTCCCAAAACCCTAACCTCTAAATTTCAACGTATAAAAATGATATTGAAATAATTTTTGTATTTTTTCATTGTTTTTAAAAGTATCTTTTTGACTCTTTTAAAAAGTGAAGTTAAGAAAAATTTTAATTTAAAAAAAATTGTCCCATATTTGTGTCACTACCGAAACAGTGTGTGTTTTAGCCTATTGACTGAGACTGATTTTAACTACACGCCTTAATTTATGATCAGGAAATATTCCTGTGTCTCTCTCTTATAGCTACAAGGTGTGAGTAGACCGGTCTCATCATTTTAAGGTAAATGTGTTCAAAAATTTTAACAATTCCTTGTGTAACTTTAAGGAACGTCACCAAATACTTTTTTTCTGCAATTAAGCAAACTTTTTTGGGAATTATTCTATATAACATTTAGTTTTTATGTGTATTGTTCAGAACCGTGCTAACTAACCATGTGTTGATTAGCATCTTTGAGCTAGCTTCAAAAGTATCTAAAATTGTCACAAACTAAACATTTTTTGTGGTGTTATCTCATAAAATTGCTGAAACAGTCATGATCGGAAAATGTCATTGTTCTTTCAGTAGTAACAAAATCCTTTATTTGGGGAAATAAACTAAATTTTAGTACAGTTATGCATATGTTTATTATTTTAGTATGTTTTAGTATGCAAGTTCTGCAATGTGATGTATTCGTTACTAAAGCATTACTGTGACAAATTTGGGGAGAGGACAAATATTCCAAAACTTTCTGAAAATACAATATGAGAATTAAAGCTGCAAGCAGCATTGAAACGGGACCAGGGGTAGGGGATAACGGAACTTGATGGTTATTTCGTTGAGACCACGGTAGTCAATGCAGGGTCGAAGTCCTCCATCCTTGTTCTTTATGAAGAAGAAGCCAACGGATGCTGGGGAGGTAGAAGGTCTGATGAAGCCCTTGGCTAGTTCCTCCTCAGTATACGCCCTCATGGCTTCCGACTCGGGTTGAGACAGAGGAAAGATCCTTCCTTTAGGTGGGACCGAGCCAGGGATGAGGTCGATGGCGCAATCATTAGCGCGGTGAGGAGGGAGCTTGGTGGCTTTGGTCTTACTGAAGGCCTCGGCCAAGATACTGTGGGGGTAGACCAGGTGTGGATACAGTCTCAGCTGCCTTGTTAGGTGTGCTAGATTGCAGACATCTCTGATGACAATAATCGGACCATTGCAGGATCTGTCTTGACGTCCAGGAAATTCGGGGGTTGTGTTTCTCTAGCCAAGGCAGACCCAGGATTATGGGGTTTCGGGGTGAGTTGATGGTGAAAAGACGGAGTGTTTCTGTGTGGAGGGCGCCGGTTTGGAGTACTAAGTCATCTATGATGAATTTGACGTGGCCCTCTCCCAACGGGCGACCATCTAGGGCTGCCACTGCCACCCGAGATCCACATGCAACGAGAGGAATGTTATGAGTATCAGCAAACTTAATGTCAATGAAATTTCCAGCAGCCCCGAGTCAATAATGGCAGAAGAGTCCACAGAACATCCATTAAACAGTAATGTAATGGGGATATCGAGAGTGGTGAAAAAGGTATGACTGGAACTCTCCGCAGAGGTTTTTCGGTTGGGTGGTCGAGTGGGACAGGAAACCCTTAGATGGCCGGGCTGTCCACAGTACAAACACAAATGCTGTCGGATTCGTCTTTCTCTCTCCTCGGCCGTGAGATGGGTGAACCCAATTTGCATGGGGTCGGAGTCGGGAACTGCAGTGGCTGATTGACTAGACATTGGGGATTGATGCGGTGGCCGCCGAGAACAAACCAGATTATCAATACGGATGGAGAGGTCGATGAACACATCGAGGGTTTTATCCTCATCACAGCAGACCAGATTCGGACTGTAGTTCTGTGGTAAGCCCCTTGCGATAAAGCAGTTTGAGAGGATCCTCTGTCCAGCCAGTTTGTGCAGTGAGTGTGCAAAATGTGAGAGCATAATCCGCGGCCGTCTAAGAAAGCCCTTACATTTCTCCGGCGAGCCGTCAAACTTTTCCGGAAATGCCAGACGAGGGCTGGTGGTGGATTGATTTGAAGCGGCAGGGGGCTGAGGAGGTTCGGCTGGTCTCACGTTAGCCTCGGTGACGCGGAGAGATTGTAGCGTCCTCACGAGCTCCTCCGTGAGAGATGTAAGTCTCTGTAGCTGCTGCTGGTGTGTGGCGAGCATAGCGGCTTGCGCAGATACCTCGGTGGAGAGGTGATATACAGCTGCTGGATCCTCTGATGGCGAAGTCTTCTGTAATGAGGGGTCTGAGGCATGCGGATCCATTTGCAGTGTTTATTTAAACAATATCGTGATCAAACAGGCAGAGGTCAACAACAGTGTCAGAAACAACGAAGGCAATCCAAAGAGTAATCCGAAAAACGAGCGAAAGGTCGGGGCAGGCAGCAGGCAGAGTAACAATAGTCCAGAGAACAGAGCAATAAATCCAAAGGCCGGTATCAGAGAATATCAAACAGTCTAGGTCAAACACTAATAATGGGAAACATGAGAAAAACGCTCAGAATTGCAGCCACAGCAAACAAGAATTCGCGGGGAGAGAAAGTCCGGAGGCGGCTTAAGTAGGCTGGTAAATGAGCAACACCTGAGCAGGTGATCAGGACCAGGTACGGGGTGTTGTGGGAAATGTAGTGAGAGAGGGCTAGTATTCCGGAGAAGGTGCCCTCCGGTGGCGATCGGAGGGAGCCACAGAGGCCTGATTCATGACACTTCTATTTCCATGGCAAAACATTGAACTTTGTCAATTGCAAAAATCTTCACAATCTAACATTGCAAAGGGCTTTAGATTAGATTGACCAAATGTAATGTTGATGCCAATAAATCTCTAGGAGGAGTTTGTTAGAGCATAAAACATGCCACGTCCTGGCAGCAGGTGGCGCTATGACTATAACTGAATATGGGCATGGGCATGTGCTCAGGACAGGACTCTTATTAAATGTGAATTTTGGTTCAGACATTGTATACCTGAAATATAACAACTTCCTGTTTCATGGCGAAACACTGAAGTTTGTCAGGCTGCCACAGACACACCTTCAACAAAAACTCAAGATCTTTGCAATTTAACATCACAAAGGGCTTTAGATGAGACTGACCAAATTTGATGTTGATCTGTTTAAATCTCTAGGAGTTGTTCGTTAAAATACAATGCCTGAAAATGGCAAAAATGGCACAAAACTTGCAGAGGAAATTCAAATAACAGACTTCCTGTTGGGTTTTGGACTTTGTACCAGGCGGAACGTTTTTGTAGGTATTGGTGTGTTACATGTGTCTACTGAATTTCATACATGTATGTGAAACACAGCTTGAGGGGCACTTCGTTTAAATTTTATAGGTGGCGCTACTGAGCCATTTTGCCACACCCACCTCTGAAACCCATCTCAGATGTAAATTTTCTCCACTTTTAGCATTTGTGCAGTTTCATGAGTTTTCAAGCATGTTTAGGCCCTCAAAAATGTGATTCATTTTTGAGAAGAAGAAGAAACCGAGCAATTCCAAAAGGGTCCTTGCACCACTGGTGCATTACTAGAAATGTGTACCTTGGATATTATACAATTTTCATACATACAAATTTTTGGGAAAAATACATTTTTTTCAAGATGTTTCAAACTCTGAGTTTTCTAACTCAGACCAATTCTGTAGCAAGGTCCACATAAAAAACTGTTTTTGTCATGTTCACTTTTACAGTTTTACAAGAGAAAATAATTGTCTAAAGCAAAATTGCTTAAATGAATTTTTTTTAAATTGCTAACATGACACAAATTCATGAAACAATTCACCATTTTCTCACAACTACGAACAAACTGTACAATCCTCAGACCTCCATGGCAAATCGTGAACAACCTTGACAACTGGCTAATATTAGCCTGGTCAGAGCACATGCTCTGCTCCTCACTTATTTGAAGCACCTTTGTCTCAGAATCAATTTAGCCAAGAGCTCCCAGTCTCAGATGTGGGCCTGGCTTGTGCTGGAACAGTCACTTAAAATCCAGCGGCTAGTGGCATCATTGTAATGTAGGGGTTTCTCTTCCCATCAGTTTTTCCTGATGGTAGCCACCTCCTCTATGGTTATGTTGGGCCTGCTTCATTTGCAGCCCTTTCAATATTGTTAAAACCGGCATCTCGTCCCATGCTTGGTTTCTGGAAGACCTCTGCCTCAAGGTGACCCACTTCTGCATCAGAGCTGTGGCTCCTTGGAAGGCTCCTCGCCTGTATCAGGCAGGTGTCCAATTGGGACTGACTTCCAGAAGAAAGGTAGTCACAATAGATGCCTCCAACTCAGGTTGGGGGGCACTGTGAGAGGGCAGACCACCATTGCCTCTGGGTCCTGCCTGGAACAACGCCTGCATAAAAACTGCCTGGAAATTATGGCAGTTTTTCTAGGTCCTCAAAACCTTCCAGCCCTACACAGATACCACATCCTCATCTGTTCAGACAACATGACAGTAAAGGCCTTTGTTAAACGCCAGGGCGCTCTCAGGTCATGGTCCCTGTTCAAAATGGTAAGACGCCTCTTTTTGTGGGCACAGTGCAACCTGTGTTCGTTGAAGGCAGTGCACATGCCAGGCAAATCTAACCAGGGAGGGGACATATTGTCTCTGGGCAGTGTGTCTCCAGGAGAAAGGAGACATCACCCCATGATGGTTCAGATGATTTGCCGCTTCGCCTTAAGACAATGGCATCTTGGGCACCCTGGGGCTGGGCTCACATGACAGCTTTTCACTTTGCATTTATAGCATGGCATTATTCAACTACATTCCCCAAAACATGATTCATGCAATGTGAGTGACTCAAAGGAACGCTCTGATTAAAAAGACAACTTTGGTTTATACCGTAGAAAAACCATTAGACCTATGGAATGTCCTTATAAAATATGGAAACCCAACATGTATGTTAGTGTGTGTGATTCTACAGGAGCAGGAATGAGGAACCTGCTTTACAGACTCACAGACACGCCTGTTTGACACACGTCACACAAACACAGAACCAGGAAACAGGAATCACCTGATTTCAGTGAAAGAGAAGCTAAAGTGTAGTTGAGCTGTTGTGTGTTTGTGTCTCTGTGTTCATGCAGCAAAATGGCAGGAGCCCAGTTTTTTTCAGGATGAGTTCTTGTGTCCAGTGTGTCTGGATCTCCTGAAGGATCCAGTGACCACTTCCTGTGGACACAGTTACTGTAAGATCTGTATTACAGGCTGCTGGGATCAGGAGGATCAGATGAGAGTCTACAGCTGCCCTCAGTGCAGACAGACCTTCAGTCCAAGACCTGCTTTAGCTCGAAACACCATGCTGACTGAAGTGGTGGAGAAACTGAAGAAGACCAAACTTCCTGCTGACTGTTACGCTGGAGCTGGAGATGTGCAGTGTGACGTCTGTACTGGAAGAAAATACAAAGCTGTCAAGTCCTGTCTGGTGTGTCTGAACTCTTACTGTCAGAATCACCTTGAACAACACGAGAGTTTGTTTAAAGGAAAGAGACACAATTTGACTGATGCCACTGGACGACTGCAGGAGATGATCTGCCAGAAACATCAGAAGATCCTTGAGGTTTTCTGTCGCACTGACCAGAAATGTATATGTGTGCTGTGTACAATTATTGAACATAAAAATCATGACATTGTATCAGCTGAAGAACAGAGAACAGAGAAACAGGTATTTAAAACTAGACATCAAGTTACTGTAATACTCAGTGCAGTGATCCAGTTGTCTGTTTATATTCAGTGTAGAACTGCAGCTTAATTACACAGAAACACTGTCAGTGTGAAGCTCTATGTTTGTTTCAGTTTTACTTTCATGGCATGAATGCTTGCAATGTGAAAAAAGCCTTATTTTTTTATGCTAATTCTTGTATGTTGATTGAAACTGAATGTCACTTTTGGAGTTTGAACCTACAGCCATTATTTATCAGCTCCACTTTTACTAGATTCATCTGTTCACATGATGATTTAGTGTCAGTAGTTTTCTGTGACATTCACTATCATCTGTTTGTCCTGCAGAAGCAGCTGAAGGAGACACACAAGACGTTCCAGCAGAGAATCCAGCAGAGAGAGAAAGATCTTCAGCAGCTGAGAGAGGCTGTGGAGTCTCATAAGGTGAGTCTGGAGAAGAAGAGAAGTTTGTCTCAGTCTCAGTTCAGACTCTCTTGTCTCTTTCAGTCCCACTGAAGCCTGAATCACTGTGTGTCCTAACAGCGCTCTGCACAGACAGCAGTGGAGGACAGTGAGAGGATCTTTACTGAGCTCATCCGCTCCATTGAGAGAAGCCGCTCTGAGCTGATACGGCTGATCAGAGATCAGGAAAAGCGAGCGGTGAGTCGAGCTGAAGGACGACTGGAGCGACTGGAGCAGGAGATCAATGATCTGAGAAGGAGAGATGCTGAGCTGGAGCAGCTTTCACACACACAGGATCACATCCAGTTCCTGCAGGTAACAGAGATCTAGAAGAACACCATCATAGTGGACTTGAGACACATCCTGCTGTGACAGGAGACTCACAGAGAAACATTTCATCAGTGTCTTATTATATAATCATCAGTCAGACTCTCATCTGATCATCTTTTTCTAAAAGAGACACTGCTTACAAATGGCTTTCAGCTCTGGAAATCTCTTAGCAATCATTTCTCTGAGCTTTTTCTTCTGGAAGATTTATTTATCTGTTAAACACCACTAGCGCCACCAACAGTTCAAAACTGTGACCTCAGTGAACTCAGTAGAAGATTCTACGTAACATTCATAAATAATTGGATCTGGTGATCCTCAAACCTGATAAAAAATATTTTTTAATTGTCTGTGATTGACGAATTTGACCATGAAGACCCCAAACATGAAATGAGTCTGTATATTAACAATGCTTCAGCATACTGACACCAAACAAAACCTGATTGTGTCTTATAGGTCCTTGTGAAGTTTCAGTGTCTCTGAAGCTTTTGAGCTGCTTTTCTTGAGCAAATCTACTCAACCCTACAATGAGACTCCATTGAGGTTATTGGGTGAAGTGTGGAGCTGATGAGTTTTGATTTCTGTTTTCTGTAGAGTTTCCAGTCTCTCTCAGCACCTCCTGAATCTACAGACAGAAATGATGATCCCTTCATTTCTCTTGTCTCTTTTGTTGGTCTGAGAGAATCTGTCCATCAGCTGAAAGACAAACTGGAGGATTTCTACAAAGAGGAGCTCAAGAAGATCTCAGACAGAGGTAAAGTCCTGGAGATTCATCTGCTCTCAGAAACGAGTCCATCATCATCTCATATCATGGAGAACATCATATTAGAAATGTGTTAGGAATGGATGCAGGATCATGAGAATCACACTGTTCATGTCTGTTGATTTCCACAGTCACATTCAACAACATTGTTCCCAGGACCAGGAACGACTTCCTACAATGTAAGTCAGTAAGAAAACAAGCAGAAAAACTCACTGAGTGTGTTCATGTTCTTCCTGTAGAAGGTGAAAGAAGAGTTTTATAATTGATGATGTAAATGATGATTTGCACAGGATATCTGCTCATCTGTACTGAGACACTGATGATACACTGAACATGAAGAGTTCAGCTACATGAAAACATCAAACAGATTCATAATTCCTGATTCTGATGTGTTTTATCTCCATCAGATTCCCATCAGCTCACTCTGGATCTGAACACAGCAATAAACACCTCCGTCTGTCTGAGAACAACAGAGTGATTACTGTCACTGACACAGTCCAGTCGTATCCTGATCATCCAGACAGATTTGATTATTATTGGCAGGTGTTGTGTAGAGAGAGTGTGTGTGGACGCTGTTACTGGGAGATTGAGTGGAGTGGAGATAGTGTGTTTATATCAGTGTCATATAAGAGCATCAGCAGGAAGGGATCAGGTCATGAGTGTGGGTTTGGATATAATGATCAGTCCTGGAGTTTGTTCTGCTCTCCCTCCAGTTACTCATTCATACACAATAGCATAAAGACTGATCTCCCTGTAGAGTCCATCATCAGTAGAATAGGAGTGTTTGTGGATCACAGTGCAGGAACTCTGTCCTTCTACAGCGTCTCTGACACAATGAGCCTCATCCACACAGTCCAGACCACATTCACTCAGCCGCTCTATCCTGGGTTTTGGGTTTATAATATTGGATCATCAGTGACACTGTATTGACGAATCAGAATAGACTGATGAGAGATTCTACCCATAATGCTTTGAGCTGATGATGAATCAGTAACAGTGAGATGTTATAGAGTCTCTTGTTTTCTCTTCATGACATTAATACTGCAGCTGAACTTCTGTCAGTGAAATAACATGTCAGAATAAATGTGTGTAATAAATCCTCATATAGACAGTAAGATCAGTGTGTGTGTGAGTCCTGCTGAGTGAACGTATTTCTGTGCTTTTGTCAGCTTCTGTTTGTGTTGATTACATTTGTTTAGTTTTTTGTTTTCCTTGATCAAACTAAAACTGCACTAGAGACAAAAAGTAATGGCATCAAGTTAGCATTTTTAAACATTCGCTCACTAAAAAATAAATCATTTCTGATCAATGACTTAATAACCACATGCAACCTGGATTTTGTTTCTAATTGAAACATGGCTTGAAGACAGCTGCAGTGCAACAGTCCTAAATGAAACAGCCCCCCCTAACTTTACTTTCATGAGTGTCTGCAGAGCTGTTAGGAGAGGTGGAAGTGTAGCTGCTCTATTTAAAGATGTCTATCAATGTAAGCAAGTGTCATTTGGTCAGTACTTGTCTTTTGAATATCTAGGGATTGTGCTGAAAGGTGCTCCACAAATTCTATTTATCATTATTTACAGGCCTCCAAAATATTCTCCAGCCTTTGTTGAAGAGTTCACAAAACTGTTATCAATGATTTCCTCAGAGTTTGACTGAAATAATAACCGTTTTAAACACTTTTGACCTGATTCAGCATGTGCATGGACCCACACACATTCGTGGACACACTCTTGATTTACTCATCAGTAAGGGTCTAAACATTTCATCCACTGTCATTAAGGATGTAGCACTATCTGATCACTACTGTATTCTCAAGTCAAGTCAAGTCACCTTTATTTATATACCGCCTTTAACAATACAGAATTGTGACAAGGCGGCTGTACAGTATTAAATAGGAAACAGTACATCAACAATGCCAAAGGCAACAGTAAACACTCACTTTTTAGGTAAAGGTAGTTAATCAAAAACAATAAAATAAAATGCAATATTGTGTTAAGAGAAAGTGTCCCCAACTAAGCAAGCCAGAGGCGACAGCGGCAAGGAACTAAAACTCCATCGGTGACAAATGGAGAAAAAAACCTTGAGAGAAACCAGGCTCAGTCAGGGGGCCAGTTCTCCTCTGGCCAAAATTCTCTTTGATATATTGACCTCTGCTACCACTGAATCTAGATCCGTCTCTGTCAGAAAGAGATGTATTAACGAAAACACTAGTGTGCTGTTTATGAAGGCTATATCTTCAATGCCAAGCATTTCTGCAGACTCTGTTGACCTTTTCCTGGAGTCCTTTAACTCAAAAGTTAAGAACGTCACTGATGACATTGCACCAGTGAAAGTCAGTAAGATAAATGGCAGAAAATCAACAGCAGTACACGGTATGAAAAGACAATGCAGAAAGGCTGAGCGGATGTGGCAGAAGACGAAACTTGAAATTCACTATAGCATCTATAAAGACAGCCTTCATGCTTTCAATGTGGAACTAGCCACAGCAAGACAGAAGTTCTTCTCAAACCTTATAAACAGTAACCTAAACAACACTCGCACTCTTTTTGCTACTGTTGAGAGACTAACAAACCCCCCCAAGTCAGATTCCCAGTGAAATGCTCTCTGACAGCAAATGCAATGAGTTTGCTTCCTTCTTTTCCGAGAAGATCAGTAATATCAGAAAGGTGATTAGCACATCCTCAAGTTATGCAGAGGTCAGACAGATTCAACCACAATTTCAAAAAGCAGTCACTTTGTCTGTTCTTGAAGCAATTGATAGCAGAACTTTGGAAGAAATAGTACAGCACCTTAAATCCTCAACCTGCAAACTCGACACACTTACCACATCTTTTTTTCAAAAGTGTGTTAAACTGTTTAGAAGCAGATCTCTCAGAAGTGGTGAACACCTCAATTCTTTCTGGGAATTTTCCCAGAAATAAAATTTCCTTTTATAGGCAAGATTACTGAAAAGGTAGTTTTCAATCAGTTGAACAACTACTTAAACTCAAATGGATACCTGGACCATTTTCAATCTGGTTTCCGTCCACATCACAGCACAGAGACGGCGCACGTTAAGATAATAAATGATATTCGCCTAAATTCTGATTCTTGCAAAATATCATTGCTGGTACTGCTAGATCTTAGTGCTGCGTTTGACACTGTCGATCATAACATTCTTCTAGAGAGACTGGAAAACTGGGTCGGGCTTTCTGGGATGGCTCTCAATTGGTTCAGGTCGTACTTAGAAGGGAGAGGTTATTATGTATTTCAGTAGTCATGTCAAAGCAGTAACTAAATCAGCATACTATTATCTCAAAAACATTGCAATAATTAGATGATCTGTTTCCAGTCAAGACTTGGAGAAACTTGTTCATGCCTTTATCACAAGCAGGGTGGATTATTGTAATGGTCTCCTCACTGACCTTCCCAAGAAGACCATTAGACAGCTGCAGCTCGTCCAGAACCAGAAAATCTGAGCATATCACACCAGTCCTCAGGTCCTTACACTGGCTTCCAGTTATTTTTAGAATTGATTTTAAAGTACTTTTACTCATTTATAAATCACTAGGATTTACCTAGGACCTAAATACATTGCAGAATTGCTCACTGAATATAAGCCTAACAGACCACTCAGATCATTAGGATCGAGTCAGTTAGGAATACCAAGGGTTCACACAAAACAAGGGGAATCTGCTTTTAGCTATTATGCTGCCCGCAGTTGCAATCAGCTTCCAGAAGAGATCAAATGTGCTAAAACATTAGCTACATTTAAATCTAGACTCAAAACTCATCTGTTTACCTGTGCATTTACTGAATGAGCACTGTGCTTCGTCTGAACTGATTGCACTATGTATAATCCTTTCTATTTGTAACTCTCTTAAATTTATTTTAAATCAATTTTTAAATTATTTTAAAAGTTTTATTTTTTTTGTTTTATTGCTGTGATTATTGTTTTTATGATTATATTACTGCCTCTTTGTGAATTATTATTTTTATTATTGTTTTTATGATTATTCTACTTCCTTTTATGTAAAGTACTTTGAATTACCTTTGTGTATGAAATGTGCTGTATAAATAAACTTGCCTTGCCTAAATTATTTTTTTTTAAATTGCTAACATGAAACAAATTCATGAAACAATTCACCATTTTCTCACAACTACAAACAATCTCAAACCTACGCACAAGTTGTACAAACCTCAGACTTCCATGGCAAATCATGAAAAATCTTGACAACTGGCTAATATTATCCTGGTCGGAGTACTTGCTCAGAGCCCACAGGTCTCTGCTACTCACTTATTTGAAGCAGCTTGGCCTCAGAATCAATTTAGCCAAGAGCTCCCAGTCTCCTATACATACATAAACTTCATTAACAAACCTACTTTTTTGAACTCCTCCTATACTGTTGGTCCAACTTTCCTTAAATTTGACTCTGATCATCTTCAGACCACGCCAGACCACGCTACAGACTAAAAATGTCCGTAGTTTTGTGTGAGGGGTAGATTTAGGTGTAAGGATAGGGGATAGAAAATACAGTTTGTACAGTAGAAAAAACATTACGCCTATAGAATGAACCCATAAAATATGGAAACCCAACATATGTGTGTGTGAGACTCTCAAATGAGGAACCTGTTTTACAGTCCCACAGACACACCTGTTTTACACACGTTACTCAAACACAGAACCAGGAAACAGGAATCATGTGAGTTCAGAGAAAGAGAAACTGAAGTGTAGTTGAGCTGTTGTGTGTTTGTGTGTCTGTGTTCATGCAGCAAAATGGCAGGAGCCCAGTTTTTTCAGGATGAGTTCTTGTGTCCAGTGTGTCTGGATCTCCTGAAGGATCCAGTGGCCATTCCCTGTGGACACAGTTACTGTAAGAGCTGTATTACAGGCTGCTGGGATCAGGAGGATCAGATGAGAGTCTACAGCTGCCCTCAGTGCAGACAGACCTTCAGTCCAAGACCTGCTTTAGCTAGAAACACCATGCTGACTGAAGTGGTGGAGAAACTGAAGAAGACCAAACTTCCTGCTGACTGTTACGCTGGAGCTGGAGATGTGCAGTGTGACGTCTGTACTGGAAGAAAATACAAAGCCGTCAAGTCCTGTCTGGTGTGTCTGAACTCTTACTGTCAGAATCACCTTGAACAACACGAGAGTTTGTTTAAAGGAAAGAGACACAATTTGACTGATGCCACTGGACGACTGCAGGAGATGATCTGCCAGAAACATCAGAAGATCTTTGAGGTTTTCTGTCGCACTGACCAGAAATGTATATGTATGCTGTGTACAATTATTGAACATAAAAATCATGACATTGTATCAGCTGAAGAATAGAGGGCAGAGAAACAGGTATTTAAAACTAGAGATCAAGTTAATACTCAGTGCAGTGATCCAATAGTCTGTTTATTTTCTGTGTAGAGCTGCAGCTTAATTACACAAAAACACTGTCAGTGTGAAACACTACATCTGTGTCAGTTTCACTTTTATGATATGTATGCTTGCAATGTGAAACAAGCCTCAATTTTTATGCTAATTCATTTATGATTGTAAACGTTAATCACTTCTGGAGTTTAAATCTACAGCCATTAGTCATCAGCTCCACTTTTACTGGATTCATCTCTAAACCACTGATGATTTAGTGCCAGTAGTTTTCTGTGTCATTCACTATCATCTGTTTGTCCTGCAGAAGCAGCTGAAGGAGACGCAGAAGACGTTCCAGCAGAGAATCCAGCAGAGAGAGAAAGATCTTCAGCAGCTGAGAGAGGCTGTGGAGTCTCATAAGGTGAGTCTGGAGAAGAAGAGAAGTTTGTCTCAGTCTCAGTTCAGACTCTCTTGTCTCTTTCAGTCCCACTGAAGCCTGAATCACTGTGTGTCCTAACAGCGCTCTGCACAGACAGCAGTGGAGGACAGTGAGAGGATCTTTACTGAGCTCATCCGCTCCATTGAGAGAAGCCGCTCTGAGCTGATACGGCTGATCAGAGATCAGGAAAAGCGAGCGGTGAGTCGAGCTGAAGGACGACTGGAGCGACTGGAGCAGGAGATCAATGATCTGAGGAGGAGAGACGCTGAGCTGGAGCAGCTTTCACACACACAGGATCACATCCAGTTCCTGCAGGTAACACAGATCTAGAAGAACACCATCATAGTGGACTTGAGACACATCCTGCTGTGACAGGAGACTCACAGAGAAACATTTCATCAGTGTCTTATTATATAATCATCAGTCAGACTCTCATCTGATCATCTTCTTTAGAAAGTAACGCCATTTACAAATGGCTTTCGGCTCTGGAAATTGCTTAGAAATCATTTCTCTGAACACTATTTGTCCGTAACACATTGATGAATTTGACCATGAAACCTAAACATGAAGTGAGTCTGTATATTAGCAAAATGTCCGTGTACTGAAACGAAACCAAACCTGAGTGTGTCTTAAGGGTCCTTGTGAAGTTTCAATGTCTCTAACTGCTCTAAAGTTATAAATAATGGTCAATCTACACTGCAAAAAATGCTTTTCTTACTTTGATTTTTTTGTCTTGTTTCCAGCCAAAATGTCTAAAAATTCTTAAATCAAGAAGGATTTTCTAGACAAGTTTTTGGTTAGAACAAGCAAAATAATTTTAAGCAGAAAAATAGATTATTTTGCTTGTTTCAAGCAAAAACTCACTTAATTTTGACTTCCTTTTTCTGAAAACAAGACAATCATTTTTACTTGTCTAGAAAATCCTTCTTGATTTAAGAATTTTTAGATATTTTGGCTGGAAACAAGACAAAAAAATCTAAGCAGTGTAATTGTAGCCTTTGAGCTGCTTTTCTTGATCAAATCTACTCAACACTACAATGAGACTCCATTGATGTGTTTGAGCTGTTAGATGGGCATTTATGTTCTTAGCAGATGTTTTATCATCCAAACTATTTCCTAGAAAGTTCGCATAGAGTGTAAGTGTCAAATACTAGAATCTGTAGCTCTAATGTGATTTAATGAATATGAGAAGAATGAAGCTGATGCTGTGAAAGTGCTGGATTGAGGTGAGTTACTAAAGATCAGTCAAGTCAAATCTGATGTTGGTGCAGGTTATTGGGTGAAGTGTGGAGCTGATGAGTTTTGATTTCTGTTTTCTGTAGAGTTTCCAGTCTCTCTCAGCACCTCCTGAATCTACGGACGTAAATGATGATCTCTTCATTTCTCTGTTCTCTTTTGATGATCTGAGAGAATCTGTCCATCAGCTGAAAGACAAACTGGAGGATTTCTGCAAAGAGGAGCTCAAGAAGATCTCAGACAGAGGTAAAGTCATGAAGATTCATCTGCTCTCAGAAACGAGTCCATCATCATCTCATATCATTGAGAACATCATATTAGAAATGTGTTAGGAATGGATGCAGGATCATGAGAATCACACTGTTCATGTCTGTTGATTTCCAGTCACATTCACCAACATTGTTCTCTGGAACAGGAAGGACTTCCTACAATGTAAGTCAGTAAGAAAACAAGCAGAAAAACTCACTGAGTGTGTTCAAGAAGAGTTTTATAATTGATGATGTACACTCTTAAAAATAAAGGTGCTTTAAAAGGTTCTTCACAGTGATGCCATAGAAAAACCATTTTTGATTCCACAAAGAGCCATTCAGTCAAAGGTTCTTTAAAGAACCATCTCTTTCTTACCTTTTTATAACCTTCTTTCCCCACAAAGAACCTTTTGTGAAACAGGTTTTTTGTGCGCAATTTGTTTTTGTTTTTTTCAAAAATGAAGACAAATCTGATTAAATTAATGCAGTTATAAGGCAAATTGTGTTAATTAATCATTTACAATCATCTGTGACTGAAGTCCATTTTTAGGCTAGCTGTCATGCGTTTATATAAATAGTAATATTAAATTGTAAAATATAAACGCAACTGACAGTTAAACAGATGACATTGTTTACTGCTTGTTTTGTTGCACTCTGGTGAAGCCAACTTAAGAGAAAAAGTGGAAAGTGGAAAGAGAAAGCTTTTTAGGTTACTTACTTTTTTGGAGGGGGAATCTTTCTACTATATTTATCCATTACATGTAAGAGCTTTTGAAGCCTATTTCTTACCTAGATAATTTGGAAACATGCACTTGCTTTTCAGCATATTTTGAAGTCACACTGAATATTAATTGGGGTATGCCATTTATAACACAAATAATAGCTTATCTCTCTTTGTTATACCATTGCCTTTCTGAGGAACACAGAAAACTGTTAGAATATTACAATGAAATGAACAGTAATTCATATATGCATAATATTTAAATAATATATAAAAAATATAGCAACAATTGCTTAGTTAGAGCTGACGCCTGATGCTTCAATATGTGAGCTTTCAAGCAGTAATGCACCAGACCAGTCTCCCTCATTTCCATGCGGCACATGTAAAAGTAAAAATAAATAAATACAAAATAAATAAATGCAAAAAATATATACAATAATTTTACACTTTAAAAGTTAAAAAGATACAAATAAATGTTAAAAACAATATTCTTTGTTGTATTTTTTGTTGAAAATACTTACAATAAATTATTGAATTTAATTGGCATCTCTCACATTGTCCCACAGCAACATTAAAATTGTGTAGATTAGTGTAAAATGTTTTATAGTAATAATTTATTCTATTTAGTGTCCATTCATTCATTTAACATTTAATATTGGGGC